>NW_017535518.1:2769934-2854110 GCF_001853355.1 Bactrocera latifrons | reverse complement strand
AAACAATTTATTTCAATTTCAAATGAGAGTAGTGTTTGTTGAAAAACAAAAAAAATAATAATAATTTGAGCCTAAAAACAAACACATTAAATTCTAAATATGAATTTTATATAGTTGCACAGATGACTTAATTATTAAAAAACTTTAAAATTTGTTTAAAAAAAATATAATAAAAAAACAACATTTTATAAAAAAAATTATAATTTCTACTGTTAAAAAATATTTAATATTTATTCAAAAAAAAAAAATTTATTAAAAAAAATTTTGTTTCTTTAAAAAAAAAAATTCAAATCAAATCAAGTTTTATAACAGTAATCCTACCATCCCTCTCTCTAATGTTTACTCTTTACATTTTCTACATTTATTATTTATTATTTGCCACTTATTTCCTTCCTTTTTAATTTTTTTTTTATATATTTCTGCTGTTACTTTGCTTTTTGGCTCCCCTTTTTTTCTGCGGCATGCATTGTGTGGGTGTTGATTATTATTGTTATTGCGATGGCCTAGTGGCTTCCGTTTGTTGAAGCAACCAGCAGCTCGCTGCCAACGGGGTTCAACGGAATCGCCAACGTACAACAATCGGCGCCGCAATACAGTAGCTATTCGGGTTGTCATTCTCATTGTCACGGTTGCATTGCTTTCTTAACAGATAAGATATCTGCTGTGGTGGCGGCAGCAGCTGGTGTGGTTGCAAGAAAAAATGTTGGCGTTTTTTTTTTCAGTATTAATTTGACACAGGAATACGAAGGTGATGGGAAAAAAAAAGTCAGCGAAAATTTTGGTTCAAAGCTAAATATTTAAGTGTGTTGCTTGCTTATGTATGTATTTGATGTAAAGGGGGCTAGAAAAATTTGTTATTCCTCTATTTACAACAACTATACCAAGCCATATTTCCATAACCCACAGCTCCTTAATGTCCCCTAACCTTCTATGAGCTGATCCTATTCCCAATATTTATTCTTTTATCAATAATGATTTATGTTGATTTTATTGTGTCAATAAACCCATACGAATGTTGTCATCGTCCGGTATATATTTCACGAGAAAACAAGTCAAGTTAATGACCATCCCTGTTTTTAAATATTTGATTAATAATAGTTTTTGAATTCTGAGAGCCTCACACTAGATCTTTGAAACATTTTTTTCCTAATATTTGATTGTACTAGACTTATATACTATATACTATATGTTAGATATACTATATATATCTGTATACATATATATAGCTGTCTCTTATACACATCTAGATGTGTATAAGAGACAGATATATATCTGTATACATATATATATATATATATATATATATATTAGAGAGACGAATATTCGTAAATACTCCCGTTAGCATGTGTACTTTTGGCTGCGGGAAACAAATACTGAAAAGAGAGTGAGTTCATAAAAAACTTTTCAATATATATGATCCCAACGACTATTTATTTCGATGTTAATAACGGTTATTTCCTGCTTGAAATTGTGAGGATTCTTACAGTCGTTTCCTATGAGGACACCTCAATGTCTTGTACCCCATCTCCACTTGGATACTAACCATTCGCAAAGAAAACTCTCTTCAGTGCTTTGGATTTCTCTTTTCCACACAATTTCAGAGAGAAAATAAAAATGAAGTGATTTCTCAAAAATTATGATGAATATAAATTTCAGTTCATTTCAGTCTTTACCAAGCTGGGCACTCAACGTCATTTCACATTTACTGCCAACAGACTTGTTCTGAAAGTAACTGGCAACGAAGTCAGCTCTTATACTGAGGGCATCCTCCTTATTAGTGGACTGTAATAAGGAGTTTTTAAGATACTTAGTAAGTTCCTGTTTCTTCTTCTTTTTTCGAATCCCTAAAGTATTTAACTTAAATTCGGGTTTCAATATTGCCTTCAAGTCCAGAGAAGAGCGGGAAGGTAGTGAAGAAAACAGGGATACAAGAATGAGCACCTTTCGGGATGAGAGGCAGTATTTTCAGTAAAATTTGATACCACGTTCGGCTACCGACTACCAGACAAAGCGGAGATTACAACAATTAAAGAAAGATTTCTGACAAAGAACTGCTATTACCATTAACTAGCCAGAACAGGTACTTCATTCGGAAAATAGGCAATTTATATGCTTTTGGCTACTTTTAGATATTTAAAGGATAAATATATTATAAAAATAGCTGTGTATTGATGGAACCAATCTCTAGCTTGGACAACAAGCAGAAAACGTGGCATGAATGGTATGTGGGCCGCAGATGTTGACGTGTAAAATTCAAATGGAATGACATTAGAACCCTAGGCGGAGGGCGAACCGGTTGGCAGAAATGACAGCGGTTTGTGGATATCATATAACGACTATTGTAGAAGCTGTTGGAGGGTAGAAGAAAAAGGCAAGGCTTTGAGAAGGTTTTTTGAGACGCATTGAAGGTTGCACAGATACATCCTTTTCTACTGATTAAATCCATCAAGAGCACGAGGTGGTTCGGAGAGGAGAGGCAATAGAGTTAGGGGACGCTAGCCCGGTGGTTTCTCAACGAACCTACCAAAGACCTAGGTCAACAGCCACTGTGCCTATCTCTATTATGCTTATTATTATACATACATATGTCCCTTATGTAGTAGGTCATAGAATAGATCGAAAATAAATTCTTGTATAGGTAACTTTTTTATTTAAGTTGATGTATGGATCTTAAGGAAATTTAACATGGATTATTGATCAAAGTCACGGTAAATTTTCCGAACACAATTTTCGGATCGACTTACTATAACATGTAGCTGTCATACTACACAACTGATCAAAATTAAGCGCCGGTGTGGAAATATGTTTTATTTGAGGATAATCTTAACGAAATTTTCCATAAATTATTGCATTAACGCTACAATCTCCAGACAGTAGCCTGAGCTGATTCAGGATCACATTGCGTATGGGAGGATGATCGAAATGATGAAGAACGCTAAACGCCGTATAACTTTACCAGGACATTTTAAGTGAGTTTTCGGACCTGAACAGATTTTATTTCTGCAATAACCTAAAATTCATTTGAGACTTTAATTTTTCTCCAAAAGGTCTGAGCTTTCAAAAAAATCTTATATCATTAAGTGACTTTATTAGGTGTGTTTAAAATAACTCTAACTCGTCATATCTTAGTCGTGAGTGTGTTGTAAATCATAAATATTTTCAGTCAAAGCTGACAGTTGGCCCAATTAAAACGCGCCAGCAAACAACTAGTGCAACATTGTTACAAAATCTTCATGACAAGCAATAACCGAGCGTGTTGACAGCAAATATAAAGTTTTATAAATAGGAGCGCGGTTGGAAATAAATGTTTTTGCAAGCATATACATACCAACATATATATAATATGTGCTTATAATAGATATACTTTATATATGTAGATATATACATACACATATATGACAATTACGCATCTGTCTCTGTGCAGAAACTCTAACAACTTATTCTTCATATATGCAAACAGTAAGCGAAATAACTAGAAAAGGCGCAAAAATAGTAAAACAAACCCATGCCAGCCCACTTGAAAAGCCTGAAGAAGCTGCAACTGCCATACTGGTGCTAGATTTCAACATGCCACTTACATAGAAACAGTGCGAGAATCGCCGAAAAGTATCGCATTACTAATAAATTTTACGCAAAGCTACATTTGAGCGGCGGCAGCACACAAAATAGAGACAAACACACCGAAGAAGTTGTGGAAAATGCGCGCCGCATGCAAGCAGCAACAATTTGAATGTCAAACGGCAAGCGCGAGAGCTGCGCGTATGCGTGTCAAGAGGCGGCAACACTCAGCGCTTGGCGAGAAAGACACATAAATATTTATTTTTGTATATACATACATATGCGCTTATGAACTCACTTGCAGTGGCGTTTGTAAACACTAGCAAATGTGCCCGCAGCATCTCACCGAGCATGTCAACATGTTGCCGGTTTTGTTGGTTTGTGTTGCCAGGGCTAACGCAGCTCATTACAGCCATTACACCAACACATGTACACAGGCACACATTTGTAGCGTGGAAATCATTGCTACAACAACATACGTATTGTTGTTGTTGTTGGCGTACAGCTGCGTGATCTACGATGACATTTTGCGGCATCACGCAGACGCAATAAATTCGCGCTGTTGTCATCGCTTGTTTGCTTATTTGTTGCTTGGCATTTGTTGTTTCTGGTGTTGTTGTTTTTCCAAATAAAACTTTTCCCGCTGACTTTTCAAATGTTTTTTGCGATTTTTGTTTTTGCGCGCAATATTACACATTTTTTCGCTGTCACGCTGTCTGTCTGTTTATCTGCCGCTGTGAGCACAACTTGTTGGCAGCCACTTCCTTTTACGCTTAAGGTGACAAATTTTTACATGGCACACTGTGCACGACGCATGCGTCCAGCGTCCGCTTGTCTAGCGCAGCTGTGCGGCACAACAACACCAACAGCGCTGACGGCAATGCAGTTGACATAATTTAAAGTGTAAGTGCGCGCGTACTGTCAGCAACAAAAATTATTTTTTTTTTTTTAAATATATTTTTTATACATATGTTTTTTTCTAACAAATATTTTTTATATAAAATAAATTTGTTACTTTGCGCCGAGTTAGCGCTTTGGCTTGTTGTTGCGACCTGAGCGATACGCTGACACTTATGACAGCGTTTGACAACGAATTGCACATATAGTTTCAACGCCAGCTGGCGCCAATTCTGCTGTTGTTATCCTCTTTCGCGCGCCCGCTATTTGTGACACTAAAATGTTATTTGCCGCGCGTTGCTGACGTTGGTGCGCGGCCAGCGCAGTCAAATGTAGTACGCGCCGTGTGCGCGGCACCTTAACCTCTCACATATGCTTGCGCGCTATCGACGCGAGATGGCGCAGTGCAATTTCCATCAATAAAATCTAATTTTATGCCCATAATTTATCGGCTTGCAATAAATTTGTAGCATGCGCGCGCGCCTATCAGTGACTTTCAAAACTTTCAATTTAACGCGCGGATGCACTGCTACGTTGTAGCGACCGATGGGGCGTATGCAACATGTTGTGGCAATGACACTTTCGATTAGAAATCAAGTAATTATCGGCACGATTTTTTTTTTTTTCTTGGTTTTCTATGCGCGCATGTGTTGTTGTTTGATTTGCATTTCTCCAGGCTTCGCATAACCTCTACGGCGCGACGCGGCGCGTTCACGTTTTGACGACTCACGCGTAATTTATGGCTTACACAGCAGCCGCAGAGAACAGCGTCTCTCTAGTACGTGGAGTTTTGGCTTGTCATTTAACGCGCGCGCGTTCTCGGAAAATCTTCTCCTGTTGTTTGTGTGTGTGTGTGTGCGTGTCAAGTGCTTGTAGACGCCTCGCTTTCGTATTAATTGCAACAAAATGTTCTGCAACCGAGTGCAAGGCGCTGTTCGCTGCTACTTAGAAAAGAAAAACATGCAACATGTCGATGCAAGTTCTTTTTGTTTTTCATAGCTTTTCTTTGCTTGCGTTAAAATGTAATTTAAGCGTGCAGCTGTAGAATTTATTGTGTTGCCAATAATTGCTTTTACTGTTTTAGGTATTTTTCTGGTGTTGTGAGAAAGAAAAAGCTGAAGAGATTGCGAAAACTTCTTGAGATCTTTACCTTACTAGATTTTTTCTAAACCTGAATTCTCCTTGGCGTCAGGAAAAATGTTATCGCAGAATTTAATTCCCCTCACATAAACTAAAACTGCTTCATCTCTTCCTCTTGCATCAACTCTATCTCATTTTATTTTATACCGCCTCATAAATTGTTTAATTATCATAATTAAGTAAACAATCTCAAAAACATCTTTCAACAACTGTTTTCACTTGTTATCCGAAAATTTGAAATCATTAGCCGCTATTGTTTGTCCAAACAATACAATACAAACGTATCTTTACAAGCTAATCGTTGCAAGGCAATTCATCGTTGAAAGAACGACAAAAGTGAAAATGCGCCGCAGCAACCGATAATCAAACCGTTACACGCACTCACATCTTCGTTTTCGTGGGCGCAATTAAAATTTCTAACACCGTAAAAATTCGTCAACGACGGCGCTACGCACGCCTACTTACGAAATTAACATAAATACCCGAGATAAATCGGTTAATCGCAGCAACCAAACGAGCTTGTTTATATGCAGCGGTAGTAAATACTTTTGTTTCTGTTGCTGTTGGTTTTTTTATTGAAAAATGCATTCATAAAATGAAAAGTGGTGCGTTTAATTCATTCATCCAATTTGTTTTGGTTAATTTATTTCAGTCAAGTTGTTACCGCTGTCTTCAAACACACGAATATTTTTGTATTTTCGATCTTACATATGTTAATGTGTGGAACTTAAATACTTTTTCATACACGAGAATGTATAATGATGTATTTGTTGAGCAAGAAACATTGAAATGACATCACTCTTATACTCTTAACCTCCAAAACTATTGATATATTAGGGGACCTCACGTATAATAAAGTATATATGTATGCTTTAGGCAACTACTATACTCATATTAAATGATGATTTATTACCTGTTTTTCGATCATATAGTGTTATGTAAATAGATAATAAAATTGAGGCTTTGCACTGATGGCGTATTGTGCCCTCCTCTACATCATATATGGTCGTAAAGGTCGAGCATCCTGAACAATTTCAGGTAGATGGAAACGAGGACCTTGAGCCTGCTGGGCAATCCATAATAAAGTATTCTGGAATTTCTTGTTCCATGTCGCAGAAAAGATTAATAGAATATACCCATGTTGTACAAGTACTTCCAGAGCCTGCTAAATCCTGAATAGAGCACGACAAGAAGGCGAAATTTGTCTCAGGGGAGGTAGATTATTTCCTTCAACCAAGCATGGTTGTACCCTCCTAGAAGTAGCTTATAGTGTGGTAACCGTTTTTACCTATTTCTAGATAGGATTCTTACCTTTCATCATCGTCACCTTGCCTTCTGCTTAACCAATCTTCATATCAATAATGTAAAAGCTCAACTCTAGGGTACATTTGTTTCCGGTCTCAGATTTACTGAAAAAATTCATTCTGATGTCACCTTATGTTAATACTATCTTTCATATTTTTGGTATATGTTTTACTGGAATGCAAGCTCTTTTGAGTTTTTTCAGATATTCAAAACAAATGATATCTCTTTAAGTAATTAAACGAAGTCCAATTAAGGCCATACTTAATGCTTTCCAATGATAAATAGTATCTTTTTTTAAATAATGAGTACGGACACACTTCATTGTCAAGTTGAGTGTAGTACTAATACCGGATCAGTTTCAAGTATCGATAAAATTTATAACTTTCATAAACTTCCAAAAACTTAAGGAAATGTTATTTTGCGATATAACACCAAAAAACCTAAACATGCGAGTTAAGTTTGGTTAGAAGGGGTCGTAGGGCTGAACCTCATACCAAAGGTAATGCAGGATATCACATGGACTGTAAACTATGGTCCTTTATGATCCCCATATATCTTCTAGATATGGATCACCAGACCTTTATATATTGACGAAAAAATGTGTTTTAGCATTTTAAGGCCGCCAAGTGAGTGAGCCTATTAGGCAGTGCCCAGTCAGAATACCTACCATGACAGCGCGATGAACCTTGCTAAGAACTAGTAGTTAAGAGGACTAGTTTGCGTGCCATTTTGGTCCATAAAGTTCTCTTAGCCTTACAAGTTTTGGTTGTTGAACCGCTTGCTAAGTTCATTGAAAGTCAGCAGATCCAACAGTGGATCGCAAACGGACAGCAGACCATTTCAAGCGCACTGTCGGCGATGTCAGGGCCTATATTGTAACTCTATACTTTGAGGTAGTACATCTACTGTTACCTTGATGATAGTCACCTGCATTTGAAAGGCAGACGCTAAGCTGTTAGGTATATGTCGTTAATTTTTCGATATAATGGTAACTCCACTTGAATACTCAGCAATATTTCGGAGTTAGCAACCCTAATATGTAGTCTGGCAACTCACAACTTATCGTAAATATTTTTGATATTGTACATACTCCGAACGTTTCGACATACGAGTGCATTTGCGAATCTTACAGTAACCTAAAATATTCATCTCGGCTAAAAATTCAAATTAAATCCCGAACATTTCTGCGCGATTATTTTTTATAACCTTCAACGTGGATTAGCTCAGTAACAGTGCATCCATGAACCCAATTAAATTTTTTACGATGAAGCTCCAGCAAGGACCTCAAATGTTTATCGATGATAAGTTGAATAAGAGATCACTCCAAGATGAGTTACGTAAAGGTCGTTCTGATACTGCAAGATCGTAAGAGAAAGATTAAAGCAGATGTGGTGGTTCTTTAATCTTCTTTATTATTGGCGTAGACATCACTTGCGCGGTTATAACCGCGCTTATGTCGTTCGGTTTTTTTTTTTTTTTTTTTTTTTTTTTTTTTTTTTTTTTTTTTTTTTTTTTTTTTTTTTTTTTTTTTTTTTTTTTGCTGTTTCACCTCAATTGAACATTCTACGGCTTTCCCACGGTTCTTTGTTCAAGAAAAGAATTATTCTGCATTGAATTTCAAGGTTGACATTGTTGTTGGTGTTAATACCAGTTCCAAAATTGACGAAATTGCCAACGACTTCGATCTAATCAGTTTGTTGACGGTGGGCTTCACTCTTTCACACAGTGCACTCGATAGAACCTTATACGCGATGTTGAGGAGGCGAGGCTTAACCAACGGTAGTTGTCACAGATTCCTTTTCGTGGATTTGGGCTTAAATGCCGAAATATAAAAAGCAACTCTCGTAACAGAAGTCAATTAATTTTGTTCTTATTTTAGGTATTATAGATTCGAAGTCTGAGCAACATTGTTCGATTGAAATATAACTGATATCGATTAAATTTGATTCTCACATAATTTTTATGAATGTGGAAATAAATATTACCGAGCTTCAAACATTATTTCATAAAAATCCAAAAAAAATATGATTTGTCAATCACTCAATTGTGTCTGAACTCGGAATTTTTGCTGTTACACCTGGCGACTGCAACGACTCACAGAAATAAATGCAAAATAAATAACTTTGACAAATTAACAGCAATAAAATGTACATAACTGAAGCATAAAAAACACGCACACTTATACTAGCCACATACATACATTTGCATAACTGCACATGAACGCACTTTGCGGCGAGCAGACACTTGGTCACCATTTGCCAATTGTTTGCATAAAAATATTAACCACAACATATTGCTCGACGAGCATGAATCCATGGCATGCTGTTCAATCAGCGCATAGACAAGCGCTGAGCAGCGACAGACAAATAGACACGGGCAGACAGACAGTTAGACGCTTAGACCAACACTGATTGCAACATCACGCAATTGTCAAATGTTGTTGCTGCAACAGACGCAGCAGCGGTACCGGCAGCGGCAACGAGTGCGACACTCCTGAAATCGGTAGCAAATTGCGGCACCCAACAACTGTCAACTTTGTCAACAGGGGGTTGAGCAATTAAAAATGACATGCCAGTTTATGCAAATTCGTGGAATGACAGAAAGAAACTATGAGATATGCAGCAACTAATGGTGGAGACAATATACGTGTGTATGTATGTATGTGTGTGTGCGTTGTGATAATAAAATCCTCATATTGGCTAATAAGCATGAAATTCTACAGCCGAGCCGGGGTTTAGCTGCAAATACCGTTAAAAAAGCAAATCGGCGTGTGAATTTTGTAATCGAAAACCACGGCAAATAAATGAAAAAATGCATAGAAATATGTTTACGGTTGAATGCTGCTATGCAACATGCTTATATGCATGTGTGTGTGTTTGTGGTAGTCTCTAGTGGCCCCCAGCTCCCTCCAGTGAGAATCTTTTGACGCAAATTGCAAGACTTTTTGCTTGCTACAGGGAAGTTGTCACCACTAACCAGCCAAATCTTGTGGCGTTAATTAACTGTGCGTCGTAAATGCGTATACCTACACATACATATACATATACTGTATACATGCTTACATACATGTGCATTTAATTGCCTACATAAATAGTGTTGGCATTAATTAAGCATACGCGCAGAAATATCGCAGTGTCTCATTGACGTTTTTAATTGATTAACAGCATGTGGTGGGATTTGCGTATTTTTCTGTGAATTAGATAGTCATGTGAGACTATCCATTTTTGGTGTAAATAACTGTACAGATATGCATATAGACTTAATTTGCTCAGCAAGCAGTTTCGTTGTTCATTGCTAAGGCTATTTTTCCCCTAAGCATCCAAAGGAACCTTAATTAAACAAGCATCTTACGCCATAAACTGGAGTTTGCGGACAATTTTGGTGTTTAACATTGAACTGTATTTAAAAAACTTGTCTTGAACACTCTTTTTTATTTTTTAAAACGAGAAAAGTTTTCTTAATAAATTTAGAGTTTGTTAAACTCCAAATCATAACATTAAACTGGAGCTTTTTGTAAGCGTTTAGATGAATACAATAAACTCTTCTTGGAAACGCTTGTCCCGATCACTACTTCTATTTCTTTAAAAGCTAAAGGGTTTCATATTAAACTCTTCAGTTAAGTGCATAACAATTTTTTAGACCAAATTTGAGTTTTACATTAACTAGACCAACGTTGTAGTGTAATTATACAAAAGTACTGCTGAGATAATCCCACAAACGCCTTGCGCCATAAACTCGTATATATTAGGGTGTTAATCATTAAACTCTACTTAAAAAAACTACTGGTCATTTCACTGCATTTCAGTTTCTTAAAAAGCTGAAAGATCCTTGCTTAACTGTTGGGTTTTATAAACACCAAATCACAACATCCAACTCGAGTTTATTGCGCAGCTTAGACTTGGTTCTAGAGCTTGAGGTGAGTACAAAATTATGTGTGGGATAGCCGATTCGAATTAAAACATATTCTGGAATATGCGCCTAAACATTTTGTTAGAAGGTTTTAACTTCACGTAATCGGCTCCCAAAACCTTAAACGCGATTTTTCAGAAACACTGCTTTCAAACCCAGTGACGAAAATATCTCCAAAATACCTAGATACTCGTACATATATAAACTTAAAATTTTCCCACGATCTTATAAGATATATTTGTCACGTAATAATCTCTTATCCAACTACCGTGGGATAACCCTCCTCAATATCCCATATAAGGTTCTATCGCAAGTACTGTCAACAAACTGATTGCACCTTAACAGTGTGGTTTTAGGTCTGGAAAACTAACAACTGACCAGATATGGAACAACATCAAGAGCTTCGGCAGGATCGGAATGGACCTCTCCGAGCCGTTCGATACGGTATGAGGTTTCAGAGAAGGTGAATCCCTATCTTGCGACTTCTTCAATTTATTCCTGGAAAAAACGTTCGAGCTGCAGATCTCCTCTCATCAAACAAACAGATGTCGTACTCGCGACTTGGCTCTCACGTCGGTGTAGGCACTGTGGTCAGCCTCCCCCAGACTATGACAAGATCTGATGAGTCGGCGTTACAGTTTTCGAGAGATAGGTTCTGCACATGTGTGCCCATTTGCGTAGTGGCAATGGCGAATATGGCAGCCTATGGCACGACGAGCTGTACGAGATATACGGCCTCATTGACATCAGTTCAGGTAAATATGAGACAGCGGCTACGCTGGCTAGGTCATATCGGCGGAATGGATGAAAACGCTCCAGCTCTGAGAGTGTTCGACGCAGTACCCGCCGGCGGAAGGTGAGGAAGACCTCCATTTCCATTGGGGAGACCAGGAGGAGAAGAACCTGTCTACAGTTCGAATCTCCAACTGGCGCCAAACAGCGAAAAGAAAGAACGTCGTTTCTCTTTGGGTAGTCTCCATTTGATCAAACATTAAAATTTTGACAAGTGTTTCGATAATTACCTCTATTCATCGCGGTAATAACAATTTTGTTTGGGCATTTGGATTTTATGTAATTTTAAACGCTAAAACCTTTCTCAACTCCAGGCATCTTTTTTCTAGGTCCTCCTGGAGACCAACTACGTGAGGAAAAGAATCCAAAACTTAATTTTTTTATGAGCTCCAAAATCTAAACTCGAAATTATTATTTCTATTTTCATGGACTTCGTTTCGTTTCCACTTAATTCATTATGTCACAACTCAAGTTGCTTCATTCAAATACTTTGATCTTATCAATTAACTCGTTTTCGTGAGACCAACAGATAGCTGCATCCAACCCTTTTCTGCATTCTTTATTCACACACATACTTATACATATGTATGCCGCACGCCGTGGCAAGAAGCGCAGACTGTTTGGAGCCGCAGTTGTCGCCACGCATGCGTCGTGGTGTGCTCACACAAAGGCGCAATGCCAGCACAAACGATGCATTCCTACGCAAAAGTAGGCATGAGTTGCTGCCGGGCAGGCGCTCCAGACTCCGGATTGTGTGCTGCAACATTTTGTTGCTGCGTTGCTGCGCCCAAACATTCGCTGAATTCTCGCAATGATTGCGACAAGAATTTGTTTTCAACTCGTTGTAGTTGCTATATACAACTCCATGTTGTTGCTGCTGTATTTTTGTTTTCATTTTCATTTTATTGCAATAGTTGTTGCTGTTTTACGAGCTCGTTGACATTTTTATGGCGATTGGAACGCTGTTGCCACAGCCCAAAGGCCGCTGCAGCAAAGTTCTACGACGTAGTTGTTGTTTATGTTTGTTTGTTGCGCTCAAAATTGCAGTTGTGCTTCCACTTGGTATTTTGTTGCATTGTTGTTGTTGTTTTCAAGCTAACTTGCTTGCATTTTCCATAACTGCGGCTCAGTCTGTAAACGCGACACAGTTGTATATTCAATATTATTGTTATTGTTGTTGTTTTTGTTGCTCGTATTGAGGTTAGTGCGTCCTAGGTGAGCGCTCAGCAAACAAATGCCATGCAACAACAAGGCAAATACTTGTAACCACACCATTGACACTTGCCGTCAATATAGAATGCGCGTATGCAACGGTAGTAGCAAACAACAACAATAAATATATAATAAAAACAAAATCTAAACAATTACAACAACAACAAATGTATGGTATTTTTACAACTGCTGCGCCATCAGCGCTTTTTGCCACTAACGGTTCACATAGCTGTGGTAAATTGAATTCACTCATTTTTATTGCCGCGATTTTTCGTTGGTTTTTGCCTCGTGATTTTTCAATATTTTTCTTGATTTTCTGCCGTTTGATTGACAGCTGAGTGGTTGGGATTTTTTGCCCCGCAGTTGTTAACATATCCTCTTGGCGGCTTTCTGTTGTTGCAGCTGCCAATGTAATGCTTGTTTCTTGTTCTTATTGTTGTTATTGGTTTTTGTTGCTTGTATAAGCCGCAACATTACTCGGCTCGCCGCTTCATTAGTTCAGTAATTTGAAAAATTTGTGTTAAATACTTTCAATTAATTCGAATGCGAGGGAATTGCGAAGAAAAAATTCGATATTTTGCGGAACTTGTTAGATTAGTATCTTTTCGCGCTACTATGTGGCAAATATAAGTATGTACTATGCGTACGATAGGTTGAACATATACACGTTGTTAAATATACATACTATAACACATTTTAGATACTTGGAAAAATAGCCTTTTAAGTGAAAATCCCTTCAGCTTTAAGAAAGTACAAGATGAATTCTTGAGAAACCAGAATACCTAAACTTAAAGCTTGTCGTGATAGAGTTATAAGCCTATACATCGTAACCAAAAATATATATAATATATTTAATTATTCATCAATATTTATTTTGTTGCCTTCAAAGTAAACCCCACCAGATGTAATACACTTGTGCCAGCGATTTTTCCAATCCTCGAAACACCTTTCGTAAACACTTTTTGGGATCTCTTCGATTGACTGAAAATAGGTTCCACAGAGCGGCAACTTCGGTTTGAGGAACAAGAAAAAATCACACGGAGTAAAATCTAGTGAATGCGGTCATTGATCGATGGTTTTTATTGTGTTCTTGGCATTAAATTCGATCGATGGTGCTTATCATCGTCTAAAATCCATAAATTGTTCTTCCACAACTCCGATCATTTTCGACAGATGTTCTCACCCAAGCACTCCTTATTGACCGTCTGTCCCTTCGGAACAAATTCATTATACACCAAACCACGAATTTCGAAAAAACATTAAGCATCACCTTGATTGTTGAGCGGATTTGACGAGGTGGTTTTTGGTTTCGTTATTTTTTTTTTTTTTTTTTGTTTTGCATTCATTCCGATAATTGTTGACTTCTTTGGATTCTGAATTCATAAACGCTTATCTCATCGGTATAATGTATGTGGAATCGAAATTCGCACGATCAATCATGTTCAAAGGGACCTGTTTACGGTACTCTTTTTGAAAATAACTCAACTGATTGAGAGATCGGGCTCATATTTAGCAATGTGAGTAAGAACAAAATATATTTTTTTGAAATATCATTTACCCGGGGAATTTTATTAAAATTTCCATCTGACTTTTCGCCACAATATATAATGTTATAACATAAGCCCCCAATGAAGATACCGAACTGCAATTTAATACGGGCAATCGCGGAATGAAAATTTTTAAGAACTAAACATGCCCCGGCCATCAAGAAGTTTAATGTACATATACCAATGAAATTGTCGGAATAAAACTTTGAATAAATAGTACACTCAAGGTGGAACACTTACTTCTAAAAATGGTTGCGAACGGATTATAAGTACTCAACACTTCAGGTACCGAATATGTGAACCTTATGAATTAATCAAAAATCAAACTTACAGATTGTATTTTTCTGGTAATACTGAAGACGCAGAAATAATCTGAAGAGAGAGACAATCAAGACAATACTTCACTTGGTCTTCATAAGGATTTTCAAACTTAATGTTCACTTTATACCTTATACATCGGTTAATTAGTTATGTTTCTTGACGAAACTGATAGATAATTTTTATCTGGTAACAATATTTCTAATGGCAACAAAGGCGAAACTCGTGGCTATATTACAAGTATGCCGTATACCCCATATAAGGATTTCAAACATCCACTTGGCTCTATGCCTTGTATATCGAATAATATATGAGATATCGTAGGAAAATTGAGCCAAAATATAACTCTGGAAATACTATGGTTTAATGTCGAAAATGTGTGAAATCGGTCCACAAACTACCCCAGCTCCGATATGCTACATATAATGGCTCTTTTATTCTAGCAGACTTTACCTGCTTTTGTGAGCAAACAGTACTAGGACTTTGTTCCTAACTTTATAATCATAATTTATTCTACTAACTCTACTTATATGCCGTGCCCTTCAAAGTAATCTTCCTTGGTCCAAATTCGGTTATGCCAACGTTTTCTCCAATTCCCGAAACAGTAGTTAATGTTGACTTCCAGAATAACCTTCAATGTGTATAGTAATTCACGTTTAATATCTTCAATTGACTCAAAATTGTTTTCCGGAGGAGTCAATTGAGTTTTATGAATAGCCAGAAGTCACACAGAGCTTGATCAGGCGAAAGCACTGGTTGCGGCACATTTATTGGTTAAAAATTTGGCGGAAAACTCACGAAGAATCAATGCAATCAAATAGTATTCCTTGTTGACGGTTTGGCAGGCTGAAAGATAATCGATGAAAACTGTCAACATAACCTTGGTTTTTAACCTGTTTTGACGTGGTTTCTTCGACTTCGGCTTACCTTTGCACGATATTCGTTGAATTGATTGTCTGTTTCCGTGCCCTAAGCATAGATCCAAGACTCATCGTGAGTAATAATATGTTTCAGCACATCCTGGTAGACGGAAAGCATTGTTTTACTGACGTTAACGCGACGCTCCTTTTCGAAAAAACTGAGTTATTTTGAGAAAAAAATAAAAATAATTTTCTACAATAGTATTCTCTTACTTAGTTCCCGCCAGCGTTTTTTATAATAAGTTTAGTTTATTTGATTACGTGAAGAACCTATAAAATAATACTTTTTCTTTGAAAAATGTAAATTTCTGAATTTTAATTTTTAAGTTATACTTATTCATCAAAACATATTTTTCCTGACCTTAAACATACTTTTGAATGAAACGTATTTAAATATTAATTTGAAAAATAATTATTGATCAAACAATAATTATCAGTGAACATATTATGTATGAATTATGACACTCATACAAATTAAATCCTTTTATTCATTTTAAATAAATTATTCTCAATATTTCTCACTCTAATGGTGGCACCACCAATAAAATCGCCATTAAATGCTAGATTCCATTATAAACACCACATTTGTTGCCGTAGCCTTTGAAATAGAATTTGCCTACAGCAGCCATTGTTGCGCAATACTTCACATACACCAGCCATATTCTTGCAACACGCTACATTTGCATACACATACATTAACACACACACTTATCCGGCGCACCATTCACAAACTTCTTTGGCCCAACAGCGGGGCTCAACACAGCACGGTAATAGACACATTAAAGAAACATCTCAGCAAGACTTCTCAGATTTCATTACACAACGCAAATACGCAGAGCGTCATAATCCCCGACAAGTCATAAATCATCGGTGTTGACCTTATCAGTCAGGCGATAGCGTTGCCAGTTTGACACAACGCTCATCGCTCAAATGAGTGGCCATAAAGTCAGCTGGCAAGCGCAAAATTTGTGCAGCGAAAATTTAGCTGCCAAAAGAGATTTTCCGCCATCGCTTTACAGTTATTATTAAGTGTTATTGTTGTAAAGTATTTTGCATGTCAAAATTGGCCAGTGTGTAATGCAATTAAAGCGCTTGTATTTAGTTGTAAAAATATGCATTTAATGTTTCTATTCATTTAGGTATGTCAGTGTGTATGTGTCTATGTAATCCGCGGAGTCAGCAGGTGATCAGAATGTTTCGCGCTGAAAAAGTTATAAAATTAGTTTATGACACTAATGAAAACTCTGCAGCATGGATCAAGTGTCATAAACTAGCGTAGCGTAGCTCATAAAATTTATTAACGAGACTGTACCCTTCAAGTGGACTAAGTGAATGTCAGCAAAACCAATTAGCGCCGAATGACATGAGTTTCGACACAATTATGTCACAAATCCGCTAAAAGTATATGAATTGATTTGGAAAAAAGACATGAGCTAGAAATAGTAAGACATTTTTCATAATTTTAAAATTCTTAATTTATTCTTCAAAATCTATATCGTCCGCCTCAAATCAATCCCTCTTGGCCCAATATGCTTCTACCAAGGTTTTCATCAACGAAAACGGTAGTCGCGGTACGATATTGGTTCAAATATTTTTTAAAAACTCAGGAAGAATCAATGCAGGATGCAACAATGCATTATCGTGATCCAAAAACCGAGAGTTTTCATCCCATAATACCCACACATAGTAGCATTTTCCAATATCCTGCGGGGTTCGCACCCAAACCAACCTATAAAAGAAAAACGAACGAATATTAAATTTAAAAATCCGAATAATTTTTGCCCACAGATAACCGACCTTAGACGATTGCGTAGACTGCTTTACCACCATCGGATGAAGTGTGTAATGAAATACGTAGTTTATTAAGAAATCTGTCAACCTTTCTCAGACATTTTTAATTTTTGCTTATGCTCTAATTAACCTGAAGTCATATCGATTTTCTTTGTACTTTAGGCTTTAGGTTTCAGACAGATAGATAAAAGTAAAATTCAGGCTTGTTCTGCAATCTAAGGTCTGAAATAGGCCTGCGTTTAAAGATTGTTGTGAAGTCCATAATCAGGTAGTCGGTGATTCTGGCTCGTTCATAGAGCAAATCAACTATTAGCAAGTTCAGCAGTAGGTCAAGGGTGAAATTACACCATAGGATTTCTCTATTCTTTATTCGTTGGTGGAAGTTTCAGTGGTGTCTCTTCATCAAAGGTCTTCATTTGTTGAGACGAAGTGACCTTCTCTCTTTCATATATTTCTACTGTCATGTGTATATTTCTTGGTTGTGTTAAAAGCTTTTTTTGTCAAATCTCTTACAGCCTTTCCTCTAATTCTTACCGAACCGCACTTCCGGTTCAATAGTAGTTTAAATAATTATCGTTTATTACATCAATGTAAACGAATACAGTCCATGTAGGTGCTTTGCTTTCTACTTAATTTATCCTCTGCTTGTTCGTCATTGTTTGTCAATTAATTTCCGTACGAGTTGTTGCGGTTTTCATGTATAAAGTTTAGCGATTTGGAAAAGTTGTTCAGATTGACAGCTTGACACGACTCAAGTGTGATCTGTCAAAAAAAAAGCAGGTGGAAGAAAGTACCCGTTATACATTTTATAAGATCCTGAGTGTGAAACTTTATTAAAGCTACTATTCAAGATCAAAAAATTAGTCCGAATCAACCTAATATGGATAATCTCACGTACATTTCATGCACTTTTGTACAATGAGATCATTTGATCCACATTCTAATCGTCTTGTTTACCTTTTCGAAAGCAACATTTTCCATTCTACTCCAGGCCAAAGTTTATCAGCTCACTACGAGGTACTAATTTCGTTGTCTCTCTTTCATGTAAAATTTTTGAGACATCAACCATTAATATACTCTTAACCATCGATATAGTGTGGAAAACGTAACGGACTTTAGTTGTCCAAGGTACTGAAAATACGATTACGACAAATCAAATTCCAAGATTAAAAAATTGCTACCAAGCCACTGTTGCAGCAACTAGCTGATCATTAGACGATAATTCAACAAGGAATTCTCTATTTGTATACATAAGTGGTATGTAAAATACTGCAAAGGGTACAATTTTGCCTTCCTCATACAATAAAATGTAAAGCAGGCAGTTGTCAGTGACGGCGGCGACTTGTTATAGGTACAACGTGCAGCTCTAGGCCAAGAAATCCCAGTGTTGCACGTTTGATTTGGTATAGTGCATTGGTAGTCTAGAGACACTCACTAGGAGACTGTCTGCGCGGCAGCCGACACGTACTTCAGACAATGTGAATATGTCAGCTGATATGTGCATTTGTAAATGCGAGTACTTGTTGTGGAAACTTTAGTGGCCTACGACGCTGTTTGTGACTGACTTTGAATTCGGTTTGCGGTAGCACAACATTAGGCAGCTGATTGATTGTCAAACGTGAGCGGAAAACAGAAGGCAAACTAACTAATACTAATAAAACATAATCACGGGAAATTATAGTCATTAGAAGAAATATAAAATTTTTACATATAAGAATAGATACTTTTGTTTAAGTGCAGCGGAATACATACGTTTCAAGAAAGATTTTCTCTGTACAGTTTTGACTAAGATCATTTGTACTTCATGGCATGCAATGAGCCACAGTAATGAGGAAGAGTTTCGTCTTTTTCTTTGGCTCTACAACCGTGATTCGGGGCTGGGCCGAGAACACAAAACTTCGAGACTTGTATTCATCCTTGCGTGGTCACGCTAGTTGTACATCCTAAGTGCAGACAAGTCGCTATGCACTTGGTTCTTCCATTGTATACATTAGCGCCATGGTTCCGTTGTCCACCCAAAGCCTAACCAGAGCATTGGTTCGATTTTTGGCTCATACATTTTGTGGTTTTATCTTTTTCGATATTCTTCTCTCACGCAGACGACTTCAAAGATCATGCGAAGGACAGTTCTCATCAATATTTCTATTGCTATGTCAATTCGGTTCGGAATTATTCTTCATACAATGAATGCGGACTTGTAGAGCGCAATTTTTGTTTCTCAATCGAAGGATCTACTTTTCAATTGCCTTCTGATTCCAAAGTAGCACCCCTCTGCTTGAATTTTCCTGAGATAGATCTCCATCCTGTTGGTTTCGAGAAAAATAAAATCCTTAATTTTTTTTTTTTGTTCAAATTTAAATGTACATAACTTCCAGTACTGCCGTAACTTCCAAGACGCGAGGATTCTTAATGTGTGGGCTGGAGGTACTTTGTCTTGTCCCTGTTCACCTCAAGACAACCTCGCTACTTTGTCTAAGCTGAAAAACCATTAAGTAAAGGAGTCATTCATTTATAATACACGCAATTTCATTCGTTTGGACGCTATCATACATTTCTCATACAGTTCATGAAACTTGGAAGGCTTCTAAATTGAACAAAAATTAAGTGAGTGTTATTCAAACTCGAACCTAGAGTTAGGATTTGACTTGCTGCTATAAAACCGTCAAGTCTTTGCTGCTCTTAAATTCTAAAAGTTATTATATCATTCACATTTACCCCACTTTATAGTTCTCATCCAGTTTATTCAATGAATAATACTCAAACTCATTTTAAGGGTTAAGATTTGATTTGTTACCTCAAAACCCTCAAATATAGGCCCCTCTGGCATTTATAAGACACATAAATTTACTCGCGTGGGCTCTCTTTTATAGTTCTTATCCAATCAATGATGCTATCCAGACTGAAAAATCGTTCAAGTCTCTAATCTGGGAATGAATTTTGAACTAACAAGAGTTCGAAATTGCATCACGGCGCGAAATAGATGCAAATAATGTAAAAGATCCACTTACAAATTCAATTATTATAATAATTCCTCTAAATTTTAAATAAAATGCTTAAATTGGACTGCTGCTCTATACCGTACCCTTACCTATGGTAGGTTATTAGTCTCAACAAATCACGAAGTATATCCTCCATTCCTTTAGAATTCCAGTCACACGTTTGAAATGGACCCTGCAGTGGCGACTTCCTGCCGCACACGGTAGCGCCTAGTGGCCGTTGCCAAGGTTCGTCGAACTACTTCACAATTATTTTAATGCGGTTTTTTGCCACGGCGAGTAAACGCTAATGTCTGCCTTTGATTTTTGCATATAACTCATAATTTCGCCAGCAGCAACTGATGAGCTGCAAAAATCGCATAAACATGTAGTAGCAACAGGCATTTCGTGCCTTACAATGTGGCACGTTGCTAATGATCTTGTTACTCGTTGCATTGCTGCTGCGATACTAACGAGCAACTAGTGCTAATTTTTTTGTTGCCGTTACAAGGTTGCCGTAAACAAAAATAAAATGGCAAATGTGTTCGTCTGAACGCAGTTTGGCTGAAGTCATTTACTTCTAACTTTATTTGTTTTTATTTTCTGGTTAGGTGTGATGTTTTAGATAGTTCGTCAGAATTGTTGACCGTCGACAATTGCAAACAGTGCTTAAAGCAAAAAGTTTTTATTTGTTTTTAAACTTTTTTTTTTCAATTCTTTTGAACTCTGATGTGTTGGTAGCTATGTTTTGGTGCTTTTGTTTAACAAAATCTTACCGATACTCAATTTCTTAGGAGTAGATTGAGACAGATATCTGTTCCTGCGAATACTGTAAAAAAATATGGAGAAAAAATGAATGTATTAAGAAAACTTATTTGGTTTCGGCTACCTCTTTGGAAGATTTCCTATCCTATGTCTCTCTCTGTGCCTACAAAAGCGATCAATTTTCGAAAACTTTCTTGAGCTGTCCGCAAAAATAAATGTTTGAACTCATGTTAGTGTCAGTTACATATACTTGTAGAGTACTGTCAAAAAAGTTGACAATTAACGTTACCCTAATTGGCAAATGACAGCGTTTGTCAACTGTCAAAAATTACAATTTCGAATATGTAACTTTTGAATGACATTTTCTCAAAACATATATAAATATATTTATTTTTCTTCCAATAATTAATTCTTTAATTTTTTTTTTTCTACATCTTTACCTATCTTTCGGTTGCACTATTCATTTTATTATGCTTTTATTTCCACTTTAATCGCTCGCTCACGTTCCTTGGGTGGTCACACACATTTTTCGCCGCTCTCTTTTGAAACTGTAAAAAAATTAGTTAGTACCGAAATTTAAATGCGTCACTAATGACAATCATAAAATGAAAAATGCTTATATTAAAATTTAATACAACAACTAAGCCAATTACAACAAAAACAAGCATTTGTTTAGTGTCACGTTTGTTTCATTTAAATGTCACAACCTTTTCAAAACTATAAAAATGTTTGTAAAATGGACAAATAAACGCATTTTTGCGCATACAGGGTGTGTCGGTATGGACCTTTATGTACAATAATACGTTGACAGATCATTTTTGGAAAGAAAAAATAAATATTTCCAAAATAATATTGAGAAATTTTAACCAGTTGACAGACCTTCAACGGATACAAATCACATCTGTTAAAGTCACACGGTCGTTTTCGAGAATTGTTTTCTACCCAAACTTCTGTGAGTGAATAATTTTATGTTTAGTGAAAAAATCTTTTAGATGATGTTGTCTGTTACTCTAAGTAGGATTGATGGCTGATCCAAAGATCGCACTTAGACTTCCTAGGGGTTCCTTTGTGATGTCATAAAAAAAAGAACTCCGCGGGACAAACAAGAAGGAAGTGCTGAGGTTATCCCAATGCTGCATTCTCAAACTTACAGCATGGACGCCGGTAGAGCAACGACTTGTTAGAACCCCTGCAACTGGGGACTCCTTACGATCGATCTTGGGCCAAAAGGATCTTGCGACAGAGCGCATAAAGCGATTTTAGTCCAGTGCTGGTCAAGTTCAAGCAAAGCCCAGCTATACAATAGAATACACGAAGAGAGGTTAGCACTCCTTCTTGCTAGGTCAGCAAGACTAGGCCACCCTTTCATGCTAACTCACCAGCATACAGTTAAATGCGTTCGCTGTGTCCTAGAACCATACTAGTCTTATCACAAAATGACTCGCTGCTATTAATAACGAAGTTAGACAGCCTTGTACTCAAACTAGTATCGCCTCCCTGCCATCAGAATAGAATTATAAGTAAGTTCCAAACGACTTTGGAAGAACTCATGTACCATAATAAAAGGTATATCCGACTATAATCGATTTTACGACGCTTCCTTTCATCAGCAAGAGGCTTGAACTTGAACCAACACCTGATTTTGTGATAACTAATTCCATTCAATGATTTTAGGAAAATTTCTATCGGAAACTCATTGGGATGGAACATTCATTTTAAGAAATATTAACAACTCACCAGATTTCCAAACCACCTTCAAGTTTTTGTAGGGAATCTCGAATAACGAATCTGAAGGGGTTTTATACACTTGCAAGTCATAAAAGACGCGGTTGCTGAATTAAATGGTCTTTTTTAATTGGGGATTCTTTTTAAGAATTTTTAGATTTATTTTTTCTATCAGGTTATTTCCAGGACGACTTACGAAAAAACTATCTTACGTTGAGGAACATGTTTCTCCTTATCGCAAATCCAGAAACCAACAAATTTATTATTACAATAGATGATAGGACATGATCGAAGGACTAGTCAACATTTTGATTCCTTACAAACTGTCGGCTTCCAAAAAAAAAAAGCAGTGAGAGTGCCTTAAAGTATCGAAATTATTATCAAAATACTAGTTTTCTCGATCAGTACGTAAGCAATATGTTTAAGAAGAGTGTACGAAAATTTCTATCGGATCAATCATTTTGGAAAAGTTTTCCCACCGACTCTGAAAACAGCGTGACGAGAAAAACGCGATTAAAATTTTGAGAGCCGACAATACTGAATTAAAAAATGCGAACACACGCCTTTTCCTTCGAAACACTATTATACCATCTGATCAAGTTTGGCCCGGACTATCGGTCTGAACAATAGGAAAAAATTGGAAACGAGTTTACTTAAAAGTTTGCTTGAAATTATGTGTTTCCAACGGAATCTCGGCCATGAAACCATTGAAAATGCTGCAGAAGTGTTTTGATGGGTCTACTGAACACAAGTATAATAACTTGAGAAGCACAAAGCATTTCGTGAAGCTCGTACATTAAATTTTTTTTTTTTTTTTTACAAACGGATATAACCCCTAGACCTTCAACTTTCCGTAGAAAACAACGAGTTTCAAAGAGAAATTTTGCTAAGTGCAATAAAACCACTCAAGCTCAAGTAGCAACCTACAGATTAACATAATAAAATTACTAAAAGAAACGTATTTACCTCTCTCAAAAGTCCTTCAACCTACACCCTTTACCCTCGCTGCACAAGCTTTTAAGCTTTTCTTCGTGCAATACATTTTATGACAAATTATTTACGAAAAAACTATGCGCACGATTGTCGTAAAACTGTTGCAACTCGTTGCCATTAACTGCGTTTTTATGGCATATTAGGTAAAAACGGCCAGTGCCATGCTCTGGCGGCTATAAAAAACTTTAACAATTCTTTTTCAGTTTCGTTTTCGTTCTCCGATTTTTCCTAATGAACCATTTCTTCAAAGTGGCGTTAGTAAAGATAAAGGCCAATGTTTGTGGCACTAAAAAGTGGAAGTTGATAAAAGCTTTAAACTTTAATGTAAAGGCGTGTGCTTATAAGTTAAATTCCGAGTCATAAGCGTAGATAACACTAAGATGTCGTAAAAACATGAGTCGTTTTAAAAAAATTGAATGGATTGAGGTTGCAAAATCGATATATTGATTTTTCTAAGCTTTGAAGCGCTTAGGCTTTTTATAGGATTGACTGATAAACAACTTGAAGATATGAATTTAATGAAATGCGATTTGCCTTGATAGTTGTATTAAATAACGCCACATAGTTAAAAGCATTAAAATACTCAGTTTTTTAATTGACCGAAGAATTTGGTTAAAGCTGGACAGATGGTATGAGACAAAATCACGTATTTGCATGCAAATATTTGTTATCAAATTCATATTCAAAATATGCTCCAGGGCCAATACAAGTATGCCAACAACTAATGAAATTTTTATAAGTCTCTGCTTGGATGATCTTCAGAGCCTTAAGCGGACAACTTTTAATGATTGGATCAGGTGGAAATCCAAGTCCCCCATGTTTTCTAGTTTTTCACGTATGGATGTCAGGTATAAGTCTGTGGGTTCACCGTCCTTTGGTTGAGTTTTGCCACAGTTGCTGCCATATAATTATGCACTTTTTTCTCTTCTCTCTTTTTTGTTTTGTGTAATTGACGCTAAGACGTTCTTTGTGACGGTTCCTTAATTTTTAGATCAGCTCAGCTTCAATCTTTTTACTCTACTTGCAATGTAAATGCAAATATCTGAATTTTTGCACTGAAGAATAAGGTCAGAAACTGACATGAGATATTTTTAGGGAAATTCTTAGGCTATAACTTATACAGCCAGCGAATGGTACTCTTGCTTGTGCACTTCCCGGGGACGTTTCGGGATGGCCAAATTACACCAATGGTCGCAAAGAGAAAATATCGCCCGAAGTGGATAACTACCAGGAAATTATTCACTGCAGACTCAATCAAGTCGGCACTAGCTTCTTTCTCGAATTATAAATCACCAGGGGCGAACAGCATCTTCCCAGCACTTTTGCAACAAAGTGTGCAAGAGCTCTTGCAAGGTTAAGAGATATGATCAACATCCCCAAACCAATTCCATCTCCATGTTGCGCTCTATACTGTGCACTGCAAGCTCAAGAAACACTTCCCAACATGAGCACAGTCTCTTGCGAAAGCTGACGGTTTAGAGATATGGAACAGGAAACTCCAGAACATCTGTCTCTAGATTGCCCAGCTATTTGTAGAAGCAAGCTCAAGTCTCTAGGAACCATCTACGTGGACAGGGATCACATTACCTCCATCGCGCCCAGCAAGTGAAAAACCTCAATTATTTTCTATCTACCTACTCAACTTGCTAAGAATGAGATCTATCAGAATCCACGACCTTGTTCACTTTATTCTCAAGAACGATGTGAGTATAATTTTGAACGATTATCACAAAGAGTCGACAGGGTACTTCAAACGATTTTATAGTAGGAAGAGAACTATCCATAGAGTCGTATTTATTAGATGTTTGTTCCACCTTGGTGTTTTGGAAATTGAATATTAAAGGACGTGATGAAAAAGTTAACATATTTTATATAACACCCAGACGACTTATCCATACAGTTAATGATATTTTCTGAAAACACTTAAAGCTTTGAAATTACTAGCCGAGAAACTAAGCTAGGACGAGGTTAGAGTACATAATCACTTCACCTGACTTAGCTTAATGAAATAGCAATCTGTAATGTTTTATTCTCGGTCGGTGATCTCTCGATATATTGTTGCATCTACATTTAAAATATACTAACTTATATACTAGATACGTACTAACTACCTACTATGGTAACTCACTGCTGAACCAAGGCACAATCTCAAGATCAGGTGCATTCTCTCAGTTAATCGGTTATCAGCAATGCGTAGACTTCAGCGCACTTTGTTGCTCCCTCTACGCGATCTACAACAAAACTAGCAATTTCGCTACGATTATGAAACTATTTTTTGTTGTTGTTCGGATCCTCCTGCTACATTATATACATTCGTTGCATTCAATATAATTGCCGTAACGTAGACCACACTTGCTGGCTTGCGCGATGCAACGAGAAATAAGAAAATTTATCGCAAAATATCAAGGAGACCAACAACAATAAGGAAATCCTTTTCTTCGCGATATCTGCCAAAGCATTCAACGCATCGTTGACCTATTGAACCACAATAAACGTGTGTGCGACGTTATCGGTGCAACAGCATCAAGGTGTAGCAACTGACAGCAGCGCGCAGGGGAGTGCGCTGTGAGCGCAAGCCCATCCGCGAGCGAGGGAGCGCATAGTATACAATGCAGAGGATGTGTGGCAAATGCACTAGAACCTGTTTCTGGCTGACGGCTGGCGGCTTTTAGCAAACTGCTGACTGCATTTACATCTTGAATGAAAGCGTGGAAAATTATCTATGTGTGAGTGTGTGTATAGCGGTGATGTGGCCTGAGACTACATAAATATTGACGACTTTGGAAAGTCGGTGGTTTTTGAGTACAAATAGAATATCTTTTTTTAAGCTTTTTCTGCTGTTGAGCTGGTGCCGAAAATTATACAGTTGGACTAAGTGTTAGTATGCAGTCAAGTGCATATAATTTTTGATGCAAAAATATTTGTGTGTAATAAAATTTAAGTTTTTTTTTTTTATTTTATTTTTATTATTTTTGCATTCACTTTTTATTTTTTTTCTTTTTTTTTTTTTTGTTTTGTTTTACTCAAAAGGCGGTCTGGCTATAATTATGGAGAACTTTGGATTGCAGCTACTATTTGCCTATATTTTGATTTGTATGAATAATGAAAGAAGATTTGATTGAGGTCTGCAGTGAAGCCATATTATAGTGATCTAAAATGGTTAGATTACAAACGTAGAAGAGTTTAATCTAAGGTAACCTAAAAAAATTACTTTTGTACCGTTAGTACTAATAATACCCGGGTTTAGGTTCGATGGACGATTTCTCTGCAAAATCCCTCCTGCAGTTGGATATAAAAGATTTTCAATCTTATCAAATGTGTCCCAACCGGACAGTATTCAGTAAGAACTCCCATAACCATTGAAAGGTGCATCTTACTGAGGTCGAAGCGCTTCCTAGAGATCTACCGATTCACCCTCTGTAAGGAAGGCCTTGCTACTAGTTAGTCAACGCTTGCTGATCTGCTCTGTAGCTCAATCATCCTGTAGTGATCCGCAAGAAGCCGACGGAGATCCTATCCGTTCCCATTCTGCAGTTAGTGAGACTGTTGTAGATAACCTAGTAAGCTCATCGGCGCAGCAGTACCGCTGTCGCCAGACACCCAAACAAGTATAATCATGTAGTAACTCGCAGCCAGAGATAAGGAATCGAAACATCACTTCTCTAGCTTTGAATGTACAGTCAGCGAGCTCAAGGCTAGTATCGCTGTCCTACTATTGCATAGTCACCGCTTTGAAAGACGTTGCGCCCCGGATCAGCAAATCTTCGGTCATTGTTCTACCTAACACTCCCATATAATTGCTAAAGTCAAATTGTTGCCATTCAGTTTGATGTAACTTCATTATTTATAGGAATGGCTGGAGGATTAGTGCACTCTTGTTCCTCTTTCACTCTTTGATCCAACGGTGAATACATATTGTAGACATCGGTGAATCACCATTGGTACATTCTTCCCTACTTGGGAGTGAAAATATTGTATCTAACAGCCCATGTACCTCCATTTCTCGGATTGTCAATTCAGGTCGAGTTCAGCACATACATATAGCGAGTATAATAGCATGTCCCTCTGCCAAGTAGATCTGACTTTGGGACAATGCATCTTCTCCATGAGATTCAATCTCGAAGAGCTTTTTAAGCCTGCATGCAAAATATTTTCTGCATATATGGATAACCCGAGGTATTTGACAATGCTCGACAGTACAAGAGTACTATTCCCGTCTTACTTATCTGGCAGTTGTTGAGATATCGACCTGAAAATTTGCTTCCGTCCTTTCCTCTGCAATACAAACTGGCCGATACACCTCAAGCCCTTGCATAGAAAACTTTTTTATTTGACAAGATATCTTTAAGAAATTTTACCTAAATTATTGCCCAATGAAGTGCTACAATATCCATAAATATTGTTCAGAACGGCTCGCTATAGCATATAGCTGCCATACAAACTGAACGATCTATATCAGAATACAAATGTTTTTATACCCTCTATGCTGTAAGGAATGCATCTGTACTAGGTATTATACTTATTTTCTTTATTTCTAATGACTACTTGTCTTATATTCCACATACCTGGCTTTGGATAGCAATTTGAAGTTAGGTTTCTGCAACTGATTCTAATTCGTTTTGCACGTGGCTGCGGCCAACCCAAACAGCAACAACAACCATTATGATAATACATACAAGTATATAACTATAAACTCAAAACATTTGTCCAGCGGCGCCACAATAGTAGCCACTTATATCCCCCACTGACGCGGCGTAAACACACACACTCGCCAATTACATATTATTATAATATTTTTATTAAGCCAAAACTCCCGGCAGTTAGCAGCAACTGTCTAAAAAGAGTACGCATTACAGTTATAAGCACACACCTGCCTGCAAACGTATTCGCGCGCAACAGTTACAGTATGTATGTGTAGTGTGTGCGCCTGCGCGAGTGCATTTTCCGCGCTGCGCTTGTGAAGCGTGCGAAAAGTTGGGCGTTTCTAAACTTTCTGACCTTTTTGCGTTTCGCCGCCAACCCATCCGTTTAACTTCCTCTGCAATCAACTGCAGCAGCTCACTCACTCACAGGCACTGCACTGCCAACTGCAGAGCCAATCAGAAGTATTTATATGTGTTACTCTGTGTTTTTGTGTTTGTGTGTGTGTGTGTTTTGGCCGACCAACAATTGCGTGTTTGCAGCAAATGTTTTAAATTTGACGTTGCGCCGTTTCGTAGCCGCTGCAGTCGGCTTGCATTTAATTGATTTTTCTCTTTTCTCGCACACACACTCATGTGGTTAGTAGTGGCTTAGTTGCTTGAAAACGTCGAAATATTGCACTTTTTGGCTTTGAAGCTTCGAAGAATATATATATTTTTTTTATTTTGTGTATCTTTTTCGCCTTTGGAAATGAGAAATATTCGCCACACTTGTCATGTTTTGCAACTCTACAATTTAATTACAATATATGGCGGTCTAGAGGTCATAAAATTAGACACTTTGCTGGTTGTCTATTTCTGTGGAATTGCAATATTTTACTTTTTTGGGTGTTAGTCAAAAGTTGAATTGTTGTTGTTGCTAACCCAATTTCACCGAAATTTTTTTTTTTTTTTTTTTTTTTATCGTTTTTTTTTTTTTTTTTTTTTTTTTTTTTTTTTTTGAATCGTTCAAACTTATTTCTCTGCTTTTAGTCTGCCTATAGGTGCTTTAATAAATTTTATTTGTTTTCAAAATACAACTCTGCATATCCAAAAAAATAAAATATCTCTAACTTTTCCTCAAACTCTTCTCGCTTACCTTTCTGCTTTTACTTTAACAACTTTTAATTGCTTCCGCCAACCAAAGCGTGCAACGTCCAAAGTGTGAAATTACAATTAAAAACGAAAAATTTAATTACAACACCAAAAATGCATTAATTGCATTCTGTAGACATGTCTTGTGCTTACACCTTGTTTAACACTCATCACATTGAAACTTAGGTAGTTAGTTTGTACGTGTTTGACCCATTTCCAGCAGTTTCGTGCACCCGACTTCCTCCATTTTGGTGGCTTCCACTGTACTGACCCGAAATAATTATTTAATTTCTATTTCACGGCGTTTCAGATTGTTAGAAATTTTCTTAAACAATGGTAATAGCTGTAATTTTTAAAATAACATGACCTTTTTTAATTATTTCGAAGAAATTATCAACTTTAGAGCAGTGCGTTTGGTGCGCATGCGCAGTGGTATAGTCAGATATCGTATTAGAACAGCTATAATGACTTTAAGAAAGCGTATCGTGAGCGAGTTAATACTCTTGTAACGGCAGATTTAAATTAATTATATTTAATTAGTGAATAATTAATAAAAAGTATGTGTGCTGGTAATTTTATTTCCTATTTTAGTATTTTTTCATTTTATTTTCATGTTAAGTTATGTTAAGTTATGCTAAGTTAAGTTAAGTTAAGTTAATTTGTATTAAGTTATACTAAGTTAAGTTAAGTTGAGTTGAGTTAAGTAAAGTTGAGTTAAATTGAGTAAAGTTATCTTAGGTTATGTTATTTTGTAGCATTATGTTTTGTTATGTTATGTACATATATTATGACATATTATGTTAGGTTAAGTTTTTTCGTGTTATGATTAGCTAATTTATTTCGTTAATCATAATATGTTTCCGCAATTCTCTTCCAAGGCATCATATAGCTTTTGTTGTCATAGATACATTTTTCCGAAATTTGAATTGCTCTCTAAAATAATATAATATTATACCATCTGATCAAATTTGAACCGGATTGGAAAACTATTTTAATAGCAAAAACATTAATCAAAATGAGTTGAGTCAATCCACAAGGGACAGTGAAAGAGTGATTGAATATCTTGGCATAGGCATGGGAGAATTATCTATTGAGATCCTTAGACCTTAGTATTTCTTTACAGAAAAACTGTGCTTGAAAGACGAAGATTTTCAAACACAATTTTTATTTACTTTCTTGATGTTACCTTAATTGACAGAGGTGGATTAACACCTCGCATATCTTCTGTAAGAAAAACAAACTCCTTCAAAACGAAATCTCAACTTTTCAGATTAACCAAAGACTTTTCTGTCATGAACTATAAAGGCACCTCAACTCACAAACACGCAAATGTCACAAGCATTGTTATTTATCCGCATCAAAATAATGCAAATTTGAAAGACTTTAATCATTATATGACAGGTTCGTCCTTTCGCATACTAACTTGACAATGCAGTAGTTTTCTATATGTCACAGTTGTCAACTACTGAGGTTGTCACAGTGTCATGTGAATGTCAATATGTGAAGAAAGGTTCAATCCGGACAAGAGCTGTCATTGTTTCCCTCTAAGGCTGGCCGCTTTCACATTGATTATAAGTTTTCACTCATATTGCGTGAGAAACGCGGCGATTAATGTGTTTAAGGTGTTAAAATTAGCTTCCGTGAAGCAATATGAAAACTTTTCTTAAGGTGACTAGAGACAATTATTATGTGTTGTTTAGATATTTAAGAACATCTGAAAAGTGAAATAAAACACATACTTTAAATATAGTATTTCTAGCAATACAATGGTTTCAATTTAGGTCGAGTCGGAGAGTTTTATTTTTCACATTTATATAACGAGTCGTTTGCTTCAAGAACGACTGCTCGCAGTCGCATCTCTGGTGAACAGATAAAAGTAGTCGAAGCCCTCTGATTGTTGAAACTAGATCTCTAGTTAGGAGATATGACTTAACGTTACAACTAGAAAATGAGATCTATTGATCATCTATCACAGGGATATGAGCCCCTATGAGCATGAGAGGGCTTAATCTGTTTCCATTTTCATTGGTACTCCTAAGTTACGAGATACATGTATACGAGATACATATATCCTATACGGTTATTTCTTTATACGATTGATCTTTGTAGCGTGTTTACTTTCAGAACAGAAGTGGTAAAATTGTTTGCTAATAATTGTAATAGCATTCGAAGTGGGAAGGAATCTATGACCACAAGATCGATAAAGCTAGATAAATATAGGAAGGAAGAAGAAAAGTTTAGTCAAATATTAACTTCACTTTATATAGTACTTTGGCTCTAAGAAAATATCGGTTGATCGAGATCGCATCGACGAAGGCAGAAGACAATGATATTTGGTTTCACTCAATATTTTAATTTTTTACCTTTTCCGCTCTAATGATGTATAAAATACATATTTCGATCAAAGGTATATAATAAGCAGTTGATAAGTATGTAGATAGAGTGAATGTCCTACGATGCATTCAGGACTTCAGGAGATCCATTGCGAAATCATAGGAACTAAAATTCATTCACTCCGTCTCTGAACCACTCTTTGCTAATAATGACGTTAATAATTTAAAAAAGTTTTATCTGTGCAACTTCCGAGACATTGACAAGAAACTCCGTCCGATAGTAGCGCTTTTTCCACCATATAAAGCCTGCCAATCGAATAGAAGATGCGCTCTAGTATCTTTTTCTTCTACGTCCTGGCTGCTTCTACAATAGTCATTGTACTTGTATGTTGTTCCCATATGACAAGTAACGAAGGGGGACGAAGATGAAATCCATATTTTTATTAATTTATATTGATCCTTTCAATAAGCTCAGTTTGGAAATTCGAATACAAAATATCTTTAAACATTTGCCAGCAACATGTTGCTCTCAATTTTGTATATAAACAAAACACAACGCAACATCGAACACAAATCACGAGCCCCGAAAAATGCGCACACAACACAACAAGTTCGTTAGAAAAATTGCCGCAAAACAAAACAAAATTGCCGATGCAAAAGATAACAACAGCCGGATGGCAGCAGCAATAGCAGCGACAGCGCAACAGTCAGCCGGCAAGCGCACGAATTCTACCAGTGCTCCAAACGCTAGACCAAACACCACCGCATAGCATAATAAACGCAGAGCAGAGCGCGGCGTAGAACAAGTTCGGCAACCAGAAAACCGACGGAGTCGCAACTAAAAATAAACTTTGAAAACAACCAGAGCGCAAAACTTAACGGCGGTGCGTGGCAAAGCGCTGAGGCATGGCGCGCTGCGCTCCGTAAAAGAGAGCATCGCATCGCCAGCTGCTGGGTAGAGGGGCGGCAAAAGCACAGTTACTTGGTTAGCTCCAACCAGCCAACTGGCAGCGCTGAGAGCGGCAACAGTCGCACAGTCGGTGCGAGCAATTGCTGTTGCCTGCCGCTGCCGGTTGTTGGACGCTGGTCGGGTCAGTTGTAGAGCGACGGCGCGTTTGTGTGGATTAAATTAGCGGATTGGCGGAAAACTGTGCGCGTGCGATGCGGGAAAATTTCTTTCACAGCTTGTTCGCACTTTTGTTGGTGTTTTTGTAATGTTCAATTTTTTTGCGATTTTTGTTCGTGAAAATGGTGAAAGAAGCGGATTTTCTTTTCGATTGTTACGATGATTAAAAGTGATTTTCCAATGTTGTTGGTTTCTTTTTTCTCAGCCAAGTGGGCATTTTCAGCGCAAGTTTATGTGTATGTGCATGACCAGTGAATGGTGACAGTGTCGCAGTGCTGTTTATTTGTGCAATAAATGCCAAAATAAATAAATATATCGAAACAATATTAATTAAATGGTCAGCGTTTGCGTAAGAAAAGTCAAAGTGATGCAGAAAATTGTTAATAACCAATAAAACAGCAAACCACAAAAACGACAAAGTGTCTAACAAAATACACAGCAAGTGTTTATTATGCTTGCGAGCAATTAAAAAAACAACAACAAGCCGATTCTTTCACTCTACGGTAATTATTGACCCAATCGTTCGTACGTGCCGCGCGCCTGCGCGACTGCAACAACAAAAGCACTCACTCGCATATTGACTGATCCTGCTGCCACACAGTCGCACATTTGCGCGTACATAACTGCATGTCCAGACTGCAAGCGCTTCTTCAATCTTCAGCGCGATTGATTACTTGGCAGCGATTTATGAGTTTAGCATGTCTTGTTCAAGCGCGCGCATGTGTGTGTGCGTGCACGCCTATGCGCATAAAATAGCATAATAAGTATACGCATTGCGCACGTTTGTGGACGCGCCTCAATTATTAGACGCGCGCGCATGCGCAACCCCGCGCGCTTTATTAATTTCAGTGCATTTGCTTTTGGTGCAAATTAAATCGAATTTAAGTGCAACGTGCGGCGCGCATGTTTGTGTGCATGGATATTTGTTTTCTTCCACTTCATTGCGCGTAATTATTATGCTGATGACACTGCGCCTATCGCTTGGCTACTAATGAAAAGGCGTTCAGCAATGCATCGCAGGCAAATAAGTGTTTGGTGAAATGCAAATAAATTAATTTGTATAAATAAATAACAAACGACGGGTGGCTGTAGTTGACGTGCAACAAAGTTTACTGCCAGTAAATGCCACAGTTGTGTGCTCGCCTATCCGCAAACTAATTAAATTTCATAAATATGTTCGTGCAAAGCGACGACTTGAAGCTGAAATTAAGTGTAAACGTTATGAAGTAATTTATGTATGTTCCTTAATGTATTTATTGGCATTATTTTGACAGCTGCAGTTGTGCATATACAAATTTATGAAAATTGCGGTAATACTAATTAAAAATTCAGTGGAAATAGCTGGCTGTACACTTGTCCAAAAATTTCGTTTATATAGCCAGCAAAATGGAAAATAACGTACTGTAACGAGGAAAAAACGTTAAAATAGAGACCGCACATATTGAAACCAAATTTGAGTTTTGGTTATATAAAATGATTATATATGACAGAGGAAGCTGAAAATTTTTTGCTACATTTTTGTAATATGATGTAGTGAATCGTAAGCAATAATAACCAAAATTTCGATTTTTTGATGGTACATTGTTTTGCATTTTAGATGACGATATAAAATTGCCAAAAAAAAAGTTAAAAGTTTCTGAATTTTATTTTTTTCGAAAAAATTGCTGCAAAAAGGAGTTCAAACTGATCATGAAATTTTTCTCACATAACGAGTATGAAAAATATATGTCAGAGCTTGCGAGTGTATATACACATATGTATTATCGACTAATAATCCTCAATTATTTGAACTCGACAGTCGCTGTTTTATCGCCTGAGGCTAGACTCATATTTTCCTATCTTCATTATGTAGAAAAAAGCAACAAATACGTGGTATATAAACCAATGAAAAGTGAAAACATATAATAGATCTTTTTGGGAAATGAAGATGAAATAGCGAAAATGAAAGGAATATTTATAGAGGTTTCCTTGGGAAAAAACAGCTTTTCCAACAACTTTTTTCTCATATAAAAAATAAATATTTTATTTGGATTTTTTATTGTTACAATCATACACTATTAGCAACGAAATTCTGAAATTTTTGGAAAAAAAATATTTTAAACTCCGCCATTGCGATCTAAAAAGAAAAATACCTGTTTTAGTTAAAAGCTTAACTTAGAACTTGAACGAAGGAAAACAAAACTGAAAATTGCAGCTTTAGCGGAAATTTTTACAAAAAATTAAATATAAGTATTGAAAAAAAATCTTTCGTCCAAGTCTTTAAGAATTGTATCTCAAAGATCCGTGTAAAATTTCACGAAGAGCGGTTGAGTAGCTCTCAATCAATCTTGCCAACCGACTTCAAAAGTATAACGATTTGAAGGACAATAAAATCTGGCCTCGAGCGCACAAGTTCTCAAGGCTGTATCTTCTAAACTATTACTCGGGTCAACTCGAAAACTTAGGACAATATTGTAGTGGTGTTGTAAAATTTTTGAAACCGGTAAACCCATGTAATCCCTTAAATTACGCATCTGTGCACTCTCTTACAACCGAAATGTTCTTCTTAATGCTAATAAGTCCTAAACTCAACATTTGTTTATTTGGATTCCAGAATGTGTGATTCAGGTCACATACCAAAATATACGCTCAAATTCGAACTTTTTCGAATAGTTCGTCAACTATTAACCGTTACTGAAGCTTTCTAAAGAGATCATTCAGAAAGCGAATCATTGGGTGTCAAAACCACCGCTGCACTCCACTACAAAATCGGAGATTCAGAAGAACTCACGAAGTAGGATTAATATTAAACATATATTACTAAAAGAAAACAGAAATCCCCCAAACAAAATATGCCGATAAATCCTTAAAATTCATGCAAAAATGTATTGATAGTGGAAAAAAGGTTCAAAACCCTGCTAACATGCCAAAGACTGTAAATATCAGCATAAGCTAAATAAGTCCTGATATCTTTGGTATGCAGTAATCCATTTAATCCACTAAGGACACTATATTCGGATAATCTTGAAAAGTAGTTATGTAAATATGGACATTTTCGAAGTAGTTGTTGGACCGTCACTGATGTTTTGCAGATACTAGTCAAACACCATATTCCTGTTGTTGTTAAGATTCTTTCTCCATGTGTTCAAAAAATTTTGATCAATATATTCTGTAAATAAGTGAGGCACTTGTTGATGTAGACTAGATGTGTCTGATAGGCGTTGGCTTTACGCATGCAAACAATAATCATAGCTTAGTGTTAAGGAGATTTGCGAATATTAAGATGGCATAGCCGAATATCGTTGAACGCATTTTCATGATTGCCAGCTTTAAAATGTTGTCTGACTCATACGTGAATCAATATTCCGTACCTGAAGTCTTGAAAACTGTAGTCTGGCAGTGAACGAGGGCAAGACGAAATATCTCCTGTCATCAAACAAACAATCGTCGTATTCGCGACTTGGCTCTCACGTCACTGTTGACTTTGAAGTCGTAGATAATTTCGTCTATCTTGGAACCAGCGTAAACGCCACCAACAATGTCAGCCTGGAAATCCAACGCAGGATAGCTCTTGCCAACAGGTGCTACTTCAGACAAAATCCAAACTATATAAATCACTCATAATTTCCGTCCTACTATACAGTGCAGAAGCTTGGACGATGACAACAACTGATGAGTCGATGTTGCGAGTTTTCTCGAGAGAGAGAGTTCTGCGAAAGATTTATGGTCCTTAGCGCGTTGGCCACGGCGAATATCGCATTCGATGGAACGATGAGCTGTATAATATATATGACGACATTGACATAGTTCAGCGAATTAAAAGACAGCGGCTACGCTGGCTAGGTGTTCGAATGGACGAAAAGAATCCAGCTCTGAAAGTATTCGACGCTGTACCCGCCGGGGGAAGCAGAGGAAGAGGAAGACGTCCACTCCGTTGGAAGGACCAGGTTGCGAAGGACTTTTCTACGCTTGGAATATCCAATTGGCGCCACGTAGCTAAAAGAAGTAACAACTGGCGCGCTGTTGTTAACTCGGCTGTAATCGTGTAAGCAGTGTCTACGTAAAATTAAGAAAAAGATTTCGAGGAGTTTTGGCTGAAGGTTAACTAAAAGTCTTCATTGATATTTGATTCATTCCTTGTAAAAGGAAATAATAGCTTGCCAAAATGTTGGCTTGACTCTAGCTGATTTCGCTTCACCTTTAATACTATATTTAACCTCTATAAAGGTTTTTGTCCCAACTAAAGGATCTCACTAGAATATTTTGAATTTGCTAAGGGATATTGACCTCACTTATAGAAAGTTAGTCTTCGGCTGAAGCTTAATGCATTTACTTGACTCAGGCTTAATGAGGAACTCCTCTAAATTGGGAATGGAGTGAAGTACAGAACTGAAAAGATTTCACTTTCTTCACTTACAGGTTTTGTTATCTATTTTCCAAAAAAATATTGAAATCAATAGATGTTTTTAAATATTTTCGATTTGTTGCAATTACAATTACAAGATCCATTATTCATAAAATAATTGCCATAACGGTTTGCTGGTACAACCTGATTTCAAGCGCCTTCGATCGGTGACCTTTAGTTGCAGTGACCCAAATTCCTTTAAAAAAAAAATTAGAAAAAACCTGAAAACGCATGCAATTAGTTGTTGTTGCTTATGTCTACATATTCTCAGACTAAAACTAATGTGTAACAATTATGTCCACTGTGTCTTATCACCAGCAAAATCACGTCACTTAAATAGCCCACAACGGGCCGCGGCGTGTTGCCATTATTTACACAGCACACACATATACAAACATGTTGCAACACGCTGTTGCATGCCAATCTTATCGGCTTTATAAAAATTAAGCAAATTTGTTAATTTTTTTTTTTTTTTTTTCGTTCACAAACCAGACAGATCGTAAGGCTTTATCTTAGATATCTGTTATTTGCATTTCGTTGGATTTTCGAGCATTTCGCAGCATCCCACAGCCGGTGCAACGGTCCACCAGCCAACAGCCAACAGCCACCAGACAGTCTACCAGGCAAGCTGCCAACCACTCAGGCGCTTATCGGCGTAGACATTTCACCTTACACCTTCCGTGTTGCTCTGCTCATTTGTGTCGCTTATCTGTGTATGAGTGTGTTGACGGCATGTCTGTGTGCGTTGGCGTAAGATAACATAATTCGTGTATTTGGACACATTTGTTTATACTAAAAATACCGAAATTAAAAAACACAAAAACTTAACTTTACATGAAATTGTCTGGAATTGTCTTGAGTGGCTAAAGGTTTATGTGCTTGTGTTCGCGAGTGAAACGTGGGAAGACACGAAGTTACTTGTACTACTGCCTGCAACCTCGTTCCGCGTGTGCAAGTGCTGGGTTGCTCGTGTAAATATGGGGGCGGTGGTTTCTGGTGAACTATGTGCTAAGAAAATATAATTAAAACAAAGTTAAACAGTTGGCTTAATTAAGCAAACAAATGACAACAGACACTGTCTGTGGGGTGTGAAAGGTGGCTTAGGTGCGGGCTTTATATATAATTCCAAATAGTTACGCAGCTGCATACCAAAACAAGAATTTAGGGTATATAAGCATTCTACAAAGATTATCTCGACACCTGTTGTTAATCRTTACAAAAATTCCTGAAAGAGACACAGAAAGACAAAGCTAAATGGGTACTTGAACGCTTGTTTTCAAGCAAAGCAGATTTTCTACACCAAAAAAGAAGGATTTCAACGCAAGTGCTGACAATTTGTTGAACAGCTGGTAACGGTTGTTCGATTCGCTACTGTCCAATGCATGGCGAATCGAAGGCATATTATATAGCTAATATTTGGTTGGAATAAATTTATTTTCTACACAAGCTTTTTTAAATATCGTTAGATTAATCACACGCTTCAGTATGCCCCTTTTTTGGACCTAGAATAATTTTATATCTTAAACACGGTGTATTAAGTTGGCGAAATTTTCGAAGAAAACGTCGGAACTGCCGATATCGGACCTCTGTAGCATATATCCACCATATAAACTCAAATTCTTGTAAGGAAAACATTTTATTTGACAAAATCGGATCACTATAGCTTCCAAACAAACTGGCCGATCGAAATCAAGATAATTTTTTTAACCTTTTTATGCTACGAGTACGAATAGGTAAAGACTTTTTATGATTTTCTTGCTTTATATACCCATCTCTGAAGTTTAGAGCCTCAGCAAAGTTAATAAGTACTTTCGCTGCAGGAGTATTGACATTTTCGAAATAGTCTTTGGTCTGCTCTGGCTTCAGACGTATTGTAGAGCACCATTCTCTTGGTGCAGTGGGGATTCTTTCTCTTCTCTTCTTATGAGTTGAATAAAGTTGGAACAATATTTATTGTTAATAATTGAGATACTTCTTGATAAAGACTAGAAGTGTCTAATCGGCGCTGCTTTCACGCTCGCAAACAAAAATCATGGGTGCGGTTTGTCGGTATTTGAGGGCTTAACATATAATAGATACCGAGGAAGCTGAAACTCGATAAACTCATATGTGTGAATGTCAACTTTTGTATGGTATTTGAGTCTCAGTGAAATCGTTGTGATATTTATCTCCAACATTTAACGCTAATTCAGATAGATTAAAGGTCCTTATAGAGTATATTGAGAGTATTTCGTCGGAAAATCCTAAGAGGAAATACATAGATTCTAACATATTTGTTACCAAGACACATCTTTCTTTATCGAATATTTTGTATCTATGCACAGATGTCTAACTGAAGCAGATTTATGTATATTTTTCCATAATACCACTGAGGCTGACTCGAGTACTGCATACTCGTAATAGTTGTGGTTCATTCTGATTATCATTGTAGATTGTTTTTGATTCTCCATCTCTTTCTACACTTTTCAATAATATATATTTGAGTTCCAGAAACCCTGCTTTTGGCTTTACTCTACACAAAAAATAAGCGGAAGTGCAGTGAACGCGAAATGAGAGAAGACCGGCAACGGTATCACCAGAATTTCAATTTCAGCTTCCATGAAGAAAGCAACATACCCAATTTGGTCCTTGTTATAGTTTCAGTAAAAATAAGATTAGACTGAAAATCTTGTCGGTCGCTAACTGTGAAAGTCGTATTGAAGAAGAATGTGGCAGAGATAACTGGCTCCTTACTATTATTCGATGTCTATTCTCCATTGTACAACTTTTGCAAGACTGAGGTTAAAACATGGCTGCACTCATACCTTCGGTGCACCAAGAGGCATACCCGAAACTGATAATAGCCACCTTAACAAATTTGTCATGAGCTCAAAGCACTTTTTCGACTTTGAGTCACCACACCGGACCAGAGTTCTCATCTATCTTTACTTTTCCTTATTCATTGGTTCAGTTATCCTTGAAGTACCTTCTCAAAACAATACTTAACGAAACACTTAGAAGTTTGACCAAAGCATTTGCTGGTCGGAGATCATAAGTCTAACTAAGCATGCTTGCGGCTATAACTAGTCTATAGGTCTCTTACCTCGCCTTTAAAACTGGAAATCAGCAAAACAGCAGCCTACTTGTAGAACCCATTTCTTCTGAAGAGTAACCTTACATCCTTATTTTATTCATTAGCCATTCCTAGCTAGACATATACAGAGCTTACATTTACTTACTCATTGCTTCGGTTGCATTCGAAGCACCTTTTCAATCCGATACTGAACGAAACACTTAGAAGCTTTTGCTAGTCAAAGATCCAACGTCTTACTAAGCATGCTTACAGCTACAAGTAGTCCTTAACTTTGTCTGAAAACTGGAAATCAGAAGAACATCAACCCAGAACCTATTTCATATAAAGCCTAGCCTTGCTCTCAAAGCCATTCGTACCTAGATCAACCTAGAACCCTTTTTCAGGCACATCTTACTCCAAAGCCTTCATAGGTAGACATATACAGAGCTTTAAATCAGTCTAACAGTAATTTCTGTGATTTCAGTACGTAAACTGAACTTCTCCTCAGAGTTTTTAAACCTCCTATAAGCATTTAGATTACACTAAACACTCCCTTTGAGTACGAAAAACTTTTAGTCACCCCTAGCCTACTCTGTTCAGCGCTCCTGGTGTGGCGCTTCCCTGTTTGTTGTAAAGTACATAAACAAATCTTCCATTATTTTCTTGTGTGAACCACAAGCTCATCACACAAAATCGACAAAGTGCTAAAAAGTTTACGATGCTACTTCGAAGTTTAAGAGATTCTAGGAACCATTTTGAGATATTTTCGTGTTTTTATGATCTGCTACTTCTACTTACGCGGTTCTGTGCTTTGTTCTCACCGTCATTCCCGCCACATCCCTTGCTTTCTGTGCTCAGGCCCAATAAAAAATCCGTCAAATGCAGTTCATTAACAACAAATTAACTTGGCATTTGAATGGACAAACCCCAATAATGACTCTTTCAAGAAGCGGCGTGTAAGCAACAAGTGTAAGTTCAAGGGGCATGTACCGATAACATGAAATCGTATACTATATGTATATTGTATTTGGAAAAACGCATAAAACATAAACAGCATGACGCGCTTAAAAATTAAAAGGCGGTAATCCAATTAAATACGAAATTCTGACTGACCCAATTAAAGCGTCGGTCATACCCGAAGCGACGGCTGGAACAAGAGGCAACAACAGCAGGCGCGGTAACAAAGAAAGCAACAAATAATGTCAGCGGTGGCTGGCGCCACTATATTGTTACCAACGAAAGCCAGACGAGACAAGCGAACTAGCTAAAAATCAAAAAGAAATGCTGGCGTCCAAATTCGGGCAAAGTTTTTGTGGTATTTTTGGCTTTTTTTCTGTGGTTTTTGAGTTTTTTTTTAATGGCTTTTTCCTTATTACTACTTTTTTTCTCTGGCTCTTGTCGATTTGAAAGATCAAAGATCACTGATCTGTTTGTTGCGCTTTCCGCTTTGTGCGTCGTTCTTTGGTCGTTGCGCTGATGAACTAGGAAACCGCAAAGCGAAAATATTTATTTTGGCCACAAACCAAACCGAAAAATAACAAAAGCACAAGTTTGGTAGAAGCATAGCAGAGATCGCGCTAAACAAGTAGTAACAACAAAAAAAAGACGACCAAACAACAAACAAATAGAGTAACAATGCAAAAACACGACTTTTGAAACGTAAACATACACACACACATAGAAAAGAAATAAATCTTGGTCAGTACATTTTGATTTCAGTGGAGTAGCCGGAAAAAAGGATTTACGGCGTACAACGCGCCAAGATCAAAGGCGGCAACAAGCGCAAATATTTATTTAGTTTCTATGCATTGCTGTTTTTGTTATGCCAAAAGCGTTACACAATGCTTGCGAGAGCAGCATTTAAGGAAGTAAGCCACTAACCAAAAGCGCATTAGAAATAAAATATCATTTCAAACGATCCTCGCGCTGATCATCGTCCAAGTGGATTGGCGCTTCTGCTGATGCTCAGTAATAAAAAGCGGCATGCCACCAGCGTGCTGCCACCACAGATTTTTCAGTATGCAATGACCGATTGCCGATTGAAATAAAAAGTTTGATTGTTGCTGATCGCTTTAGTGATCTTAACTTGTTATACTAAGTTAACTACTAAGCAGGCCGCTTAAGCGCAGCGTATGAATGGACTCATCCTGAACCTCATACTTGCCTGGAGACGCCACACTCCCGCTTGCGCCTGCAAATTTTAATTTGTTGCATGATCTGCACGCGTATCTTTGAGCGATCAGTTGCAGATCACTTAAGGTTATTTACATTTTCTATCCGCTGATCACTAGCGCACCAGTATGCCGGTAATAGCTGCCACAAGAGTAACAGCACAACAACACCGACGACCGTGATTTATACGCTGATCTTGATTTAGTCATGGCAATGTGGCAGTTACACGGTGCTATCGTGGCGCATATCGCAATACTTGTGCGATCAAGTGTATAATAAACTAAATGAAGTCGAAGTACCGGAGCTGGAGCTGGAAAACTGTTGTTGTGCTGCGCCAAGAATGCTGCACACCAAATGCATACGCAAACACAAAGCAAAACGAAACAATAATAAATAAATTGATCTTTTGGTATCTGAGTGGTGATCTTGGCGTTGCAACTGATTGCAATGACTTTGAGAAAATAAACAAACGAACGTCTCTTTGAGCGACAAGAAATGAGTAGACACAAGCAAACGGCGCACAAAAAAGCGCCGGCAATAAAACAGGTGTATGCTGCAACTCATCGTTTATATATGTAAGCTGATCGTCAGCATGATCACTATTACGACTAATAAGCGATATACGCACACGATCAATCAAACGCGACATTTATGCCAAATGGAAAAAATGCAGCGTTGACTTTATCGTTGGAAAAAAATTTACATTTAAACAATCGCATTCATTAATCTTATTGCGGAAAAAGAGAAATCAAGCGGAAAAAAGTTACATTTGATGCGGGAAAATTAATAAATGTCACTAAGAGAAGCTTGAAAGAAACAATCACCACAATCAGTTATATTTAGATGCGCACAAGCGATTGTCTAAGCGTTCAAGATGCAAATAACAAATTGAAAAACTGCGATAAGTGTAGACTGACCGTAAAATTAATGACTGAGAGATCAATATAAAAATATGTAAAATCACAGTAGGTATGAAGAAGATCAGTGACACTGCGCTGATTACAGGACGATCGTGAAAACTTCCTTTCAAGTGATCGATACCAAAACCTGACAGTGTACTTCTATATCAATCCTCCTCGCAAGATTTGATTCGTCTGTGAAAAAGCTCATTCCCCTCTACCCTGGCGAAACCTTACTACCTTGAAGGTATTTGAGCAGGGAAACGGGGCTAAGTTCGGCGACCTGGTAGTTCAAAGGAAATCAAAGTGTACACAAGTATTCCAGAGTACACAAGCTCACAGCCCTCTACTACCCAACTTTTCTGAGTTTTAGAACAGCAGCCGGAGGGGTTTCAACTTCAAAAAAAAAAAGAAAAGCAAATACAGATCGTAGAATTTTTTTAGCAAATAAATAAACAAAAATTTAGTCCACAATCTATAGCCCGAAAAGCCTGTTAGCTGGAAACATAAAGCACAATGAAATTAAACGAAATACAAATGAATTTCCAAAAAACTGATTTAAAAAAATGAATGCGAAATCAGAGTGCGCTCAAGTCCGAAGGTTGCCTTTTCTACTTCGAGGTTAGAGAAAAAAACTATTGTGATTGCAGGTTATCGACGTCGAACCTTCCTTGTGTTTGTCGACGTTCGATTTTTGCTGCACAGTGCCGGGTGCGCATCTTGGCTGCAAAAATATAGTGGTCCGAGCGTACGCACGTCCAAAACACTGGAGACGTATCTTCCGTCTGTCACAACGTGATCGATCTAGTTGGTGGATTTTTGATCCGTAGACAGCCAGGTAGCATGATGAATTTTTCTATGCTGGAATCCAGTACTACAGATAACCATATCTCAGGCGCCGACGAAGTCGATCAGTCGCAACCCATTTGAGAATGTTTCCTCATGGAGGCTGAATTTCGCGACCGTTGTGCCAAAGATAACTTCTTTGCTTAACTTGACGTTAAAGGCGTCCAACATGATTTTGATATCGCTGATAGAAGACATCTTTGGTCACATCGTCTTTCTCCTTCGTCGGAACGTGGGTGCAAATCAGCGATATGTTGAAGAATTTCGCTTTGATGCGGGTTGTGGCTAGACTTTCATCTAACGAGGTGAATGCCAGGACTCGGCGATGGAGTCACTCTTCCACCACGAATCCCACACCGAATTGCGTTTGTTTGTTCCTTTTCATTGGTAGCGTTTTTTTACGTGGCGAAGCCGGATCGACAATTGTAAAAAATAAACATTAAAAATTTTTTTGGTAATATCGTTCATGTGTCAGAACATTCTGAGACATCAACAGTGCCAAACTTTACGTTAAAGATAGGAGTTGCCAGAATACAAAATAGGGTTACCAAATCGCGAAATCTGAAGCGCAACCTACGTATTTGTGTCGCGGGAAAGCGCTATAATTATGCAATTTCTCAAAGGCTTTGCTGGTGGTCTTACTACTCAATAGTATACAACTCAGTAACCACTGCCGCCACATACCTCGCTCTGGCTTTGAGCAAAAGAAAAACTCTGGTGAACTTTTAACGAACAAAAAGTGGGTTTATAAATAGCACAGCCGCAATTCATAAGTAAAGTTCGTTTGTAGAAGCTTGTGGCAACTGCACGCGGGCATAAAAACTGATTGATCTGTAAACGTATAATCTTTTGTGGTATGTAGCGAACCTACGATCAGGCGGCGGTAACCGATCGTCAAGCAATGCAAATAAAATTATAGTTGAAAGGCAGTTGCTCGATTAAGATACTACGCGCCACAGTTGAAGTGGAGTGCTGGAAAATACTGCTTGAGGAGCTAATAAAGTAAACAAAACGTGGCAAGGTTGTTATGTGGGTAATTTTAAATTGGACGGATAGGCGCCTTTGTAGGAGTCCTTCAATTTGTAGCATGTAAAGCAAATATATATGTTTGAGCATATGCAAATAAACTGAATGTTTACATGGTGATATTGATTTTGATGATCAGTGAGATGGACGCACCATCACTTTGTGCGATAAAATTGTGATATCACATTTTTGACAACGATTAACTGATCACTGATCGGGTTAGATTGCTGATCCCGCAAAATGACTAGGGATCATACTTAGGCTGCAGTATCAGGTCCTGTTCTTCTAGTTGGATAACTCAGCTAATGACAAAGCGGCTTGAACCTATCACAAATCTGCTTAGGTGATTTGTTTACATTTCCACTATTTCACCTCGATTTCTAAACGTATGAGATCTGCCTTGATCTGACAGAGACGAGACATTCATAAAGTCTTGAGTTGATCATATCAGCAGCTTGGCAACTGGCATCCAATTTGATATTCCAGTTAGAACTCCTACAACCATGAGAAGGTGGACTTTGCTGAGGACTAAGAGCTCACTAAATCTCTTACTATTTACGCTGAGCTAGAAGAACTTAACAGTTCTAGTGTGCTGGCCTGAGGTCCGATCATCCACTAATTAACCGCAAGAAGTCAATGGAGCTTCTATTCGTTTCCACTCTGCACTCATTAGGACTGAGATACATAACCTAGCAATCTCATCAGCCTTGTAGTTTTCTACAATACCACTGTGGTCACCAGTCGAATCATGCATCAACTCGTTGCCACAGATAACGAGTCTAGACATCTAGTTTTGAACTTACGGTCAGCGAGTTTAAGGCTGCTATAGCTGTCCTACTTTCGGTGGTCACAACTCTGAAGAACGCTGCGCTTCGGATCAGGAGACTACTACTACCTTATGGAATTCACCTCGTTTGGAAAACGAGGCAGTGGCCAAGAAGCTTGAAACTAAAGGCGATAGACAACACAGTGTAGTCCCCCAGCAATCCTCCTCTCGTGGTTTGTTCCGTTCTTTAACAAGCTCATCCTCTTCTTCTCTGGTAAATCACTCCTTCTTTCCTTGAAGGTATTTGAGCAGAGAAACGACACCAAGGGTTAAGCTCAAACTCAAATCTGCTCTGAAAAAAAAAAAATAAATAAATGGTTTCACACTTTCAAGTAAAAAAATAATCAATGATCTTGCAACATACCCAAATGATCGCCATCTTATCATCTCAACTATCATTTTCAAGCTTCGTAACTTATCACCATATTTAGATTGTACTAAAACAGTGATAAATATCGGATCATTTACATGGATGATTTGTTGATCGTGTCACACGCCGTCACCAACAACACCGCCTCTGCGTGTTTTCTCGCCATTTCCATAAAAACCAAAACAAATTACCGACTGTTTGTTTAAAAGCGTTTCACAAGGCAATTTATTAGTGTTGCATGCAACATGCCACAATTGTGGCAATTCCACCACACAGCTGCTAACTACTGACGATCAGTGTAAAGCAAATAATTTCTACTTCAGTGGCAGCAATGAAATGCGATCACTGGCGCATCCTCGTCAGCTGTGCGCATCCGCATTTGTCTGCTCGCAGTAACCGACTTACAATCACTTTTTCTACCAGTTGCATTCATAAATAAATACTTACAAACAAGCACGGCTGGTTGGAGCTCTACAAATTTATGCCGAGCTCGTTGTTGCGTATAAATGTTATTTAAAATTTTTATTGGCAGTCAAACTGTCTGCCAAAGTAATCATTCACTCACGTCAATTGTGACCGGCCCAGACGACTCAGTTATGCATACAAACTTTTTTCTTTCGCGTATCCTATGGCTCCGAGATAGAAATTAAAGACAAATATATGTGTGTCGGTATGCAAATGTTCAAGCAGTGATAGTTTGGTGTTGCGCCTGGAAACGGACGCACCTTGTGCTCTTCACTACACCCCGATCGCCACGATCACTTTTTGTTCGTCTGTATAGATCATTCAAAAGTTAGTAATTGCTGTCGTTTGCCAGTCGTTTAGTTTTGTTTATTTGCTCACTCGCTGCGGTTAACAAGACAAGAGCTTAAATAAATTTTGCTTGTTACTCGGCTTTCTGGCATTTCTCCTGTGTTGCAACGTTTTTATTGACGAATTTCCCACCGTTATTTTTAGTCGTGATTACTTCTTAATCACAGAGTGCGTATGTATTTGTTTAAGAGATTTAAGGGGAATTAAGAGAATTAAATTTATTTATAAAATTATTTGTGTCTGACGATAACTCAGTCATAAAATGCGTAATTTGTAACAAGTGAAAGCATTTTTGTATTGAAGGAAGTTTGTAGCATTAATTCGACCAAGAACAATCAGTAGTGTCACAAGATATTCAAGTGGAGGTAAAAAAGTTGAGAGAACTAAACAAACACTTAAAGAATAAAATTTATCTTTCATTATCGACTATAACGTCAAAATATATAGGGAGCTAGATTGAGCTGGAAAATTAATATAGCGAAACGTACAAAAAGAAAAAGACGTAAAAGAGAATACAGTCATGTGGAAGTAAACGGCTATCATTAGACCAATTCTTACATTGTAAAATACAAAATCAGAAAATTAAATGGAATACAGAGAACAGCCTCTGCAGAGCCATTAAATCATGTTCGACTGATGGGCTTAATTAGCTCCTGCATCAACTGAACTAGCTTAAAATAAATCTAAGTTCATATAATAACCTCGCAAGGTTGGATTTCAATAGTGACTTCCAGGCTAGAATACCTTCTAGGCCTGAATGTAGAAAAGTATAGTAAGGGAGGAGACCTCAATATATGTATATCGACGATCGGGAATACACTACGAGAATCTCGTAATCTCTCTCTCCATCCGTCTACCAAACTCAGCCAGCATATTCCAAGCAGAATTACTGGGCATAGAGACGGCCTTTGGAGTTCTACTGAAAAACTACCGGACAATACAGAGAGCTTCCATATACACAGACACTAGCAGGTCAACTCCACTTTCCCATAATTTCGAATGCCCAGTTCTATCGGAATCCCGATGTAAAACTCTAGGAATACATTAGGTACCAAAATTAAAAAGTTAACTACAAAAAGCTTAACGGAGATAAGAAGTTTCATTAAGGTTCCGATTCAAGCAGCGGACTGCAGGAATGGTTTCTACGAGAAAAATCCCGCACTACTGGAAGATTAGTTCATTATGCTCCTTAACTGGGTTCACACGCGCCTCACTGTGCAGACGTTCGATAGGAGGCATAAAGAAGCGTCACGTTGTAGCCCGGAGTGCAGTGTTCTACATATCTGCAGGTCTCTGCATTTTACTGCATCCAGGCGACCATATTGGTGCAGCTTAGTTGAGAACTTGCTGGCCGATTGCATTATATGTTGCCAACAATGTTCTGCCGACTAGCGCCTTGAGAATTTTTTTGCTGCTCTGTATTTCGGCAATAATTGCAGTCATGTGAGAAATAAAGGAGCACCTGCTGTCGAGTGTGATACCTAAAATTAGTCACAGTCGGAATTTGAACGCCATCGACTGCAATGTGACTCCAGTGTACAGAATGTCATCTAATGTGGTGTATTAAGGTGTTTTATATTAAGGTGTGCCATTATTTTCCCGGGTGGCGCAGTGTACAGGCAGAGTGAAGTTTAACTTATCTCAACAAAAATGTAACTATTTTTTTTACCGATTTTACGCACTTCTTGCAGCCAATTGCATCAAACTGACGTCAAAAATCCTCTAGGCGCCGTCTCGAGCAAATATATGTATACAATGTATATTGTATATATGTGTTTACAAAAAACAAGCGAGTAATCAAGCGTTGTGCTGTTAGCCAAACAACTTTGTAACATACCTACCTACATACAGACTATGCACATATGTGTCTGCCAGAAAAAGTGGGTTATGAAGCCGCTGCAACAACTCAATTGAGTTTACGAACCGCGAGCTACTTTTTCGAAATTCGTTTTTTGTTTTTTCATTTTTTATACTTTAATTGAATGCTTTTACTCTTTGTTGTTATTGTACCGTTTGAGGCCTGCAGCTTCTTCAGACAACAGCTACTGTGGCAGACGCCGCTTTGCGGTCTCTGGAAGCGCAGCAGCGACTACAAATGGTGCTCCAAAGTCAGTGACTGTCTAAGAGAATATATGTACATAATATGTGTATATGTTCGTATGTATATACATATATGTCTATATGTATCAATGCAAGTGCATATTGCTAACGCATTTCTTGCATTTTCATACCTCATTTAATTAAAAGTGATAATTCCAGTTAATTAACCGACAATGTGCCCAATTTCTAACGCCGCGATTGCCTGACAGTGTTCATTTTCGCCAAACAAATACTCAAAATTTCAGTAATGAAACGAAAATGAGTCTAATATCCTATTAATTATTAATAAATGAAATCAAACTGCCACTCACATTATCGCATTAGAATTTGAGGCAGCACTGCGAGAGATCATATCATATTACCGCTACTGTTGTTGCAACAACCAACCACTTGACAGCATTCTACAACTTTTTTGCCATTTGCTAATTATTTTTATTTTCTGTCACAAAACAAACGTATTTTCTTTGCAATTTGTTAGCGGTTTTTGCTTTTGTTTTAATTTTTTTGTTGCTTTTCAACAGCATTTTCATAATTAATGTCTGTTGACAGATCTTTTTTCTCGCTTCGCGTTCGCTCATTCATTCATTTGATATTTTTCCACAATTTGTGTTGCGACCACTTCACTTTCCAGCAAAATGTGTCGCTTTAGTCCCGCCATTAAACGCTTCGTTGGCCACGCGTAACGACTTGGCCTCTGTCTTCTTTGCTTGCACCAAGACTCGGTCTGCTGGCATTGAAATCGATACTTTTTTGTTGTCGCTGAGTGTTTACAATTTACCAAAAATGGGAATAATTTGTCGTTGTCTTATTGAGTTAAGATTTATTGTAGATTGTCTAATAGTTGTTTGATCGCGCCGGTTAAGTATAAATCTGCTGCTAGTTATAAATGTTGGGATTTGTTGATGATGCGTGACGCTGAAAACATTGACTTGAACATACAATAGTATTAAAATAAAAAATCAAACAACTTGAGGAGGCTGGTTCTTAGCTAACATTTATTAAAAACTTCTATTTAGCCATGCTTTAATTGTGACATCTTTCTATGCTTCTCTATGCGATTTTCCTGCGGCACTTATTTGCTTATTTTATTACTATCCCTATCCATTTCTTATGCAATTTTTTACCAGGTGTATACATTTTATAGGTCTAGGTGTATAAAGTTTAGGTTAAGAGGTCGATACTGAAAGGGATCTCACTATGGCAGCTTAGAACGTCTCAGAAGGTCTTCACAATACGAGATAATGTTGGTTCGTCTACCTACCGTCTACCGAAAAGTTTCAACCTCAGTCTTGGAAAGGCTTCTTGCAACTTTGACTTGAGTCCGACAAGAAAAAACGCATGATGGATAATATCCATTAAGAAACCAAACGATTTCGACAAGACGGACTTTTCTAAGGGCAAGTAGTTCACTAGATTTTCTGTGTTCTACTGTAGCCGCCATAACATTGTAGTCGCATAGGAGCGGGTCGCGCACAGTGCCTGCGAAGCTCAATCGAGGTTCATTGGTCCAGCGCGAGAACGCAAGGTGCCAATAGAGATCCAACTCGTTCTCGAGATCTTTAATTGAATGCGTACATACATTATGTACAAGAACTGAAGCCGACTCGTACCTTCTAAGCGACATCGCTTTGCCCTATAAGCTTTTGGAAAGTTCCAAGAAGATCCGAAGTTTTCGAACCTAATATTGCTCAGCGCTGAGACCCACTTTTTGCTCAATGGGTATGTAAACAAGCAAAATTGAGGCATTTGGAATGAAAAGCAACCTGAAAAGATTCAAAGCTGTAATTTTATCCACAAGAAACCATTTTGGTGTGGTTTGTGGACCGATAGAAACATCAGTCTATATTTCTTCATAAAAGATACCGGTGAGAACGTAACCGTCAATGGCGACCGTTATCGCGTCATCTTAACCGATTATTTGATGTCTGAAATTGAAGCCAATTGGCCACCAAGATCGTGTCAAACTGTTAGACTTTCTTTTGTTGGAGTATGTAAAGTCTAAAGTCTTTGGGAACAATCCCGCTTCAAATCGGACTTTGGTGCAAAACATCATCGTGTCGTTCGCCAGTTACCAGTCGAAATGGTGAAACGAGTAATCGAAAGTTACTCAACGGATGGACCATCTGAGACGTAACCGCGACTAACATTTCAAATGAAAATGAACATTCGGCATTCTTTGTTTCTTCATTAAAACAAGTAGTAACCATCGAAATGGATTATTCTTTAGCTCGACTGTCAGTGCGCTTCTCAAGATCTGACATGGCAAGTCGAGACCTTTCCTTCTTGAAGATGTTTGAAAAAGATATATGTGGTCTATATACATACACATATTGTCAAGTCCTGAGTCACTTAGGAGTACACTCCGAAGGAATATCTCTCGAGACTTGTTGTTAAAAACGGTCTGAAGTTAGATACAACTCTTTTGGCCAAAATAACCTAAAAATCCAAATTGGATTACAACTAATCAGACTTGAAGGTATATGCTAAAGAGCACGAAGATATTATTTTTTCATAGTACATGTATTATTGAACAACGATCCCCATAAGTCGGTCGGTACCTACCGATAGGTTCATTGAAATGAGATCACAGAAAACTGGAGCCTCAGGTATCGTTAATAGACTTCTTCCAGACATTATTAGAGTATTACAAAGTTTACTCACTTAATCTGCCATAAATTTTCATCTACGCACAACTTCAACACATTGTAGTTTACCATACAACATGGCATATGCCACATGCCACATGCAGTTCGTTCAATTAAGTCATAAATACACTATGTGTTCATACATATCTTTTTAATTGCTGGCATGCGTTGCAATTTATGTAACCAATAGCGCCTCTTGCCACATGCCACATGCCAACAGATGTCGCACAAGCACAGCAACACCCTTTAACAGCCCAACAACGACGCCGCCACATGCACGCACCCATAATCGCATGCAATCAAACCAATCAAGCGCGTTCGGCCAACTCATTCGCCCAAATGATCAACGACGCTTAGCGCCTAACGGTACAATTTTTTTGCTGGCTTCAGCTGTTTAATTAATGAAACAACAACACAGCATTGTTAGATGTTGCTGCATCATGGCGAATTATTGCACGCAACTTTTCGATTAAATAATCATCTCTTTCCAAGTACTCGACGTCTCGCCCGCAACTCGCGAGCTAAGCGCACGCGTTCCCTCCAGAGTTTTGATTAAAAACATATGCGTGCGCTTGAAAAACACTTTCAATTAATCGATTGTTTCAGATGAATGTCGATTTATTGTTATTTCGTGTGCTTTTAATTTCACAAACATAAATATTCGTATTTGTTTTTCGAACCTTGGTGATCATCAAACTGCTCAGTTAATGGCGGCAAGATCACAGTCATTAAGCGTTCGCCTTAATTTGATTTCTTGGTGGTGATTTCGCAAGTATTCTGCGTACAGAATCATTAACTCTGGGGTTCTGTTGAAATTTTTGATGAGCGCAGAGTAAGATTTTTATTTTCAGTAATAAAGTGTGTTAAATTTAGAGGGAGCTTTACGCTGGCAAGATCATACAGCTGATTTTATGAGCTAGAAAACTATCAATGAGTCAGCTTTTCTCCAATAGTCAATATTGAGAATTGGATAATGGCAGCTTGTAGTAGGAGTTTGTAGTCTATTCTAAAATGAATTTTATGTAAGAGGTTAAATATATATTCTTTATCTTGTCGATTTCATCAAATTTGAACAGCTAAACAGTTGATAAGACTGTCCAAAAAGTTGTTAACTAAACAATTTTCAATGAATTGATATATAGTAATTAAATTTATTAAAAAAATGTCTCTCTTCAAACATTATTTTAAACTTCTTAGTGCTATTTTTGTTGATATAAAGGTTTGAATAAGTGGCAACGCCTGTTAAAAATATCTGAAATCGAATTTTTGTTTAACTGTTTCAGTTTATTGGTCACATGGCAATTTTTTTAGTTAACTTCAAATTTTGAAACAGGTGGCATCCTTAAAATAAATATTAAAGTAGATTGCAACTGCTCTTTTGAGTATTAGAATTTTTGCGTAACTGTTTCAGTTTATTGGTCTCTATGCTATTTTTTTTAAATTTAACTCAATTTAAATAGGTGGCAACCTTGAAAAAAGTTTAAAAAAGCTGGCAACCACTCTCAATGCTTTTTATTTTATTATTTTCGAGTATTAATTTTTTTTTTTTTAGATCATAAATGTATTATATGTGGCAACCTTAAGTGCTTTATTTTGATATTGTTAAATTAACCTTTTTATTAAAATAATTATGCAGTTGGCAAATCTCTCATAATAAATTACATTCAAAATTTTAAGAATTGAAAAGGTCTAACTTGCATACATCCATTGGAACCTTAAATTTGTATTATTAATATAAATTTGAATAAATGGCAAATTCAGTTGAAAATGTCTGAAATCCGAATTTTACCTTAACTGTTTCAGTTTATCGGTCATATTGTACATATTTCTTTTTTAAATAACTTCAAATTTGTAAACAGGTGTCAACGTTAAAATAAAGTTTTAAATAGCTGGCAACTTCTCTCAATGCTATTTTATGATTACCGTAAGACTTTATTTTTATTTATTTTTTTTTTTTTGTGTTAGATCATAAATTTTAGACATATGGCAACCTTAGTTGCTTCAATTTGGTAGTAAAATTATTAAATAATTGTTTCTATATTAAATCATCTTTAAGCATGTGGCAACAATACTTAGAAATGTATTTAACTTCTGTCAGGAAAAGTTTTAGTTTAATATATTGCAATCAGGCAACATGTTATTCATATTAATTGAATTAAACTTTAAATTGTCAATCTTTGCAGAAAATTCGACTAAAAATTTTAAATTTTCTTAATAGAAGAGGTTTAATTTTCAGATCTCAATTCAATTTCGTTAGTGAAATCAAGTTAAAAGTTTGTAAACAGTGGCAACTCTCCTCAAAAAATTTCTACAAACTTTCCTTTTTTTTTTTTTTTGTTTTTGTCATTGTAGTAATTTTTAATTATTATAAATGAAATAAATTAAAACAGGTGGCAATTTTATTTAACATTATATCTAAGTTGATGAATCGTGGATTTATGCGTATGAGCCCGAATGTAAACAGCAATAGACTGCATGCCTGTTACGAGATGAACCGAATCCAAGAAAAGTTGTTCCCGCACGAAGCACTTCCAAGCAAATGGTTGCCTGTTTTTTTGGAAAAACTAGCTGTGTCGCAACCATACTACTAGAACAACGCATTACTGTAAATTATGAGTGGTATACAACTATTTCTTTGTCAATTGTCTTTCAAGAAATCAGGAAAACCAACCGTTAAAATAGCAACTTTTTGGAGAACGCATAAATAGATTTGATGAGTCGTTGCCATATAGGCCTGACTTGGTACCGAATGACTTCTTTTTATTCCCGTTCGTCAACATTTTTCGACATCTGAAGCGGCGGTTTATGCGTTCAGAACACATGGTTTGGAGATCAATCTCAATCGAAGTGTCAAAACTGCTTCCACACGTAAAAGGCACTCATTTCGCTGGCCACTTGACAGACCTTGTATTCAAAAATAGTTTAAACTGGATATAAATAGCTCACCGGTATTTTCGAAAAATATAAATTTCTTCACCAAACTTCATTTACCAAAAATATTAAAGAATTTTTAATATTTAATTTAAATTATATTTACTCGAAATCCAAAAATTATATTATTAATAAATACGATTTTTTGTTCCGAATTAAAAAAAGATTGATGCTAATATAAAAGAAGTATGCCATACATCTTGTTTGTATTATCTGCATCAGATTCTTTTTATTACCTGAAAGCGAGATCTAGTAATCTGGTAGTTTTTTACGGTTTGACGATAATTCGAAATTTGCATAATTTTTCAATAAAATTCCATGTTAACCAATTAACACATGCTGTAGTATTGCCCACATATGCATATGTACATATGTATGGCTGTATGCTATAGATAAGTTAGTATATGTGTCAGTTAGTGAATAAAAACTGTATAGACATGTTTATTTAACTTGCAACAGGTAAAAGGATTATCGGCAATTGGCAGCAACGCATAAGTAACTTTATCGTTAAAATAAAACAAAAAATACGAAGCCAGTGAGCAAAGCACAGGCAATCGTAAACAAAACTGCGTATTACTTATAACCGAATACGCATAAATATACAAAACTATATTTATTCATGTGTGAATTTTCATATTTTGTACACTAATCTCAAATATAAATTGCCGAACAGCCGCTTAACGGGTTTTCAATATTTTTTCCATTAAAATGCTGAAATAAATTCAAGCAGCGTTGCATTTGTGGCACACAAAAATATTTCAACTTGAATAAATTCCATTTTGAATTTAATTGCTTTGTGTATTTATGTAGTGTGTACATAAGTGTGCACATCTGGCAGCATTGCGTCATGTAACAACGCACATAACAACAATAAATAAAACAAAAATCACTAAACAAACTCAACCAAGGTAAATAAATATGTTCGCTTAGTTTTAAGTTTAGTTAATGTATTTGCTAATAACTTATTGGCTTGCCAGCGCACAACAATGCCACCCGCTGACAAATTTATGTTGTTTTAGGCTTAGCAACATTTTAATTGCCTAAAAATGAATTTGGAAAGATTTTGCAAAGAAGCTCATTTCCTTCTCAATTGGCGATTAAAAAACGCAAAAACTAGAAAAAATGTTGAAAAAAGTCGGCTGACCTAAATTTCGTGTATCAGCTTCTGTTTTTCCTCAAAATTCTACGCAAATGCTTTTTGTATGAAAATAAACTAAACAATAACTATAAATAATTTGGCGGTAAGTCATTACGAGTTTCTAATTGGTTGGGAAAGAAGCAGAATTTTGAGAGAAGTGCGACGTATGGATATATGTCGCACTTCAACCTAAATAACTGTTTCTTTGACATTTTCAGCTTTTTTTTTGTAATTTAATTTTATTGCTTAAATAAGTAAAATATATAATATCTTTAATTCTTACAATTTTAAACTTTGAGTGATATATTTGAGAGATGTTGCCACCTGTTAAAATTTTTATAATCAGTTAAAATAATGAAGTGTTCAATACGTGAACTAAGCTGATTACGATATGTCAATTAGTCCTTTTTTGGACATAATCTTAAATATACTTTTAAGTAAGAGTGTTTGCACAACATTAAGAGTTGTCGGAACAACAACTGATTGGAGTGATCTATGAGCTCCATTGATACGCTGGTCCCTGATGGAGCTTCGTCGTCAAAAATTTAATATTAAATTGATCTACGCACTCTTAAAGAGTTAATCCACGTCGAAAATTGTAAAAACTAATCAATGATAATAAATCATCGAAGTTAAGTCGAACGTTGCAAAACACAATCGCACGAAAATGTTGACGATTTGATTCCATTAAATGGTCGAGAAAAATATTTTAAGTAACTAAGTTCATAATTCAAATGAAGCAAAAAAATAGTGTAATTGATTTTTATTATGGGTTATTATTATTGTGTTTAATTCGCTAATATTCAAGCTTAAAAGAAATATGATTTCTTTAAAGAGTAAGGTAAAGTTCTTCTTTAAATAAATAAAAAAGTTTATAAATGAAATATTTCAGCTGTGATTAATAATAGCAGTATTGAGGATTTTACATCAAAAATCAATTAATTCATTGTAATAATATAACATAAATTTTAGGCAATTACTATTTCGTCGAATGACCGTTGTTTGATAACACAGCTGCGCATCTTCTAAGCATGGGGCAACCCAACGCTTGCATTTCTCGAGAGGATTAGTCTTTTACATTAGATTTTACGCCTTCCTGACAGCACTCTGTAATTGTTTCGTGTTTGACGGATTCTCTTTCCCTACAGCTTCTTTGACTTCTGCATAAAGATTCTCAGTTTGATTAAGGTCCCGTGACTTAGACGGTCAACCCATAACCTCAATTCCATTTAGAGCAAACCAATTTTTTACCAACTTGCTGGTATGTTTGGGATCATAATTCACTCCATTATTTCAACGTACAATTTGGCATCCACGTTTTCTTTAATCCAAAATAACGGAATTCCATGTTTTAGCGTGCGTGAAACATATTTTGGATCAAATGAAGCGTTTATTGGTATTCGTACATACTATCGGCTTCCTCGGGAACCTCGGGGACTGACCAATGCAGGTGTTCTGAAATTTTGCACACTTTCCTCTCGCCAAATATCTGCTAATTGTGGAAACCATAAATAACGTGTATAATACTGTCATACAAGTGCTCAATCCATCATCGTTTTTACAAAAGATTCAACTCTTTTGGCATGTGCAAATGTATCTGTTATCTCCCTAACGTCAACATGCAACTTTCTAGCACTGTTTCTTTATTTTTTCTGATGTTAATCGACGTAAACAGAGGTGAAGGGACGACTTGGCTGAGGCAATTTTTCGATATCTTCACAATTTCTCAATGTTTTTTTTTTTAGTTCAACTTAAAACTTTTATCTAAAATTTCGGGTTTTTGGAAGCTGGAACCCATTGCAAGAAGCTTGATCGCAAATGAGTCTTTAAGCTTTCGTGATACTGTAATATAGTTCAAGCGAAAGTTTTTGCGGCAGTCATACTGCTGCATATATACTTTGTTTTAAACTTAAAACGACTTCGGAAAGAAATTTCTGAAAACTAGTACAAGAAATAGGAAAGATATTAAAAACTAAATGAAATTCCGGAAAGGGTGAGGTGGAATGCGCTAAGGATATATAGGATCGTCAAAATCGTTTGCAAGAGCAACAATGAAAAACATGCATGCCTCAGTCTCGAAAGAATAGCAGGACGATTGTTGGTCTAATGACATTTTACAACTTACTGGTGTCACATGCGAACCGGATGGACACAAATAATAGCGATACATACAGTAGGCATGAGAGAGACGCCGCCTTTGCTTCTGTCCAGCCTTATCTAAAACTTGTCTCAGATACCTTGGAGCTTCGCTGTTTCAGTGACTGGATGAAGTATAAAAAGTTGGGATCAAGTGACACTTAAAGTTCGCGTCAAGCGTTCACGACCTGTATGACGAATACTTCAGTTCAAATTAAACTGAACCTCCATCTGGCATTACTAAGGAACTGCATGGCTATGTATTTCGTGACAACTGGACAGTATAATATAATCTAACCTTCGAGTTTTTTATACGTGGATATTATGAAATTAGTAATGCTCTTCAAAATTCACCACCATTCGTTTTACTACCTAGCGTCGCCGGGTTGCCGCGACATATTTTCGTCTACAGTTTTAAGTTTTGTTCACAGTAATACAAAATATTACTAATCGATCGCATGCTGCAGTTCCTAACAATCTTTGCCCAAAAAATATCTTTAAAAAAATTCTCAGAAAACCCATTTTATGTACACACCCTAACCAAGAAATATTATTTTATTTTTATTTTTGGCATATTTAAATTATCTCTCCGAATTTGTCTAGGCAAGTTTTGTAATAAAGGGCAGGGCAACGCCTTTCTATAGGCCGCTCCAAATAAATAATTAAAAAATAAAAACAAATGAAACAACCACAACAAAGTTCACACCTCTTCGCACTCGCTGATAGGCGTAACTAACTAGTAAAGCCTTTTTCGGCGAGTTTTTTCCAACAAAAAGTCATGCAAGCGCTCGTATAAGTGTCTCCTGTTAGAAATATGAATATTTACATACATTATTACTTATACATATAACGTACATATGTATGTATGTATGTACATGCATGCCTGTCATTTGCCACAGCTGTTGGCAATTAAATCCGAGTTAACTGCCACACTCTTTGCACATGAAAATAAACCGTAAAATCGACGGCTTTGAAAGTGTGAATAAATCGAAAAGACTAAGCAAAATAGTGAAAAATTAGAAAAGGAAGACAAGTAGAAAAAGTCATAAAATTCAATTAATTCGCAGACATCACAGGCATGCGATCAGCGTAGAATGTAAATGGGCGATCGAAGCGAGGGGTGATTTCAAAGCTAAGGACTGCAGATAAAATAAGTTAGATGGCAACAGTATTCATTAATTTTATTTTATTTATTTATTATTTATAATGTATGTATGTATATATATATTTTTATAACTTTTTTAGCATAATTTGTAGGCGCGTTAAACGTTTATTATATAATTGCGCGCAACATCAAGCAGAAGAATGGCGAGAATGTCTTTTTTCGAAGCCGCCATATAATTCTTTCTGCCTTCATTGCCCTAAAGAGGTATTTGCGTGTCTATTTCAATTAACTTTTTTACCATTGTTAGTATTGCCTTGTTTTTTACAATACTTAAACGTTGTTTTGTCCCTTGAGTACTTCTTTATTTCAACAAAAGGTAATAAAAAAGATGTAAAATTAGATTCTTCATTATGTGCAGTATATACATAGAACCTTAATTTTTTTTTTTTTTTTTAATTTATTAACAAAAGGGCTGAATATCTTTCAACTACGAAGTTTATTCAGATTCGAAACCGATAAAATTTAATCTTGAGGATCATTTATCTTACTTTTTTTTTACAATAAAGTAAGTTTTTACTATAATTTATCCTTTAACTTCTCAACTGGTTCCAATATTTTAGAGAAACAAATTATTCACTAAATCTTATGTTTCAACTTCTAAGACAAAAGCTCGGGAACTTACTTTTAACCGTCTACATTTTATTGCGAACAAATAAAGAAGTTAATAATCGACGAAATATATCCAAAATTTCTGGGTATGGGAGTGTCTAAATACATATATTCTTCTTTATTGACGTAGACACCGCGCCAGTCGTTCTTCCTTTTCACTGTTTGGGACCAATTGGGGGTTCCAAGGTGGTCAAGTCCTTCTCCATCTGGTCTTTCCAACGGAGTGGAGGTCTTCCTCTGCCTTCCCCGGCGTGTGGTCGCTGTATTTTAATTCGATGAACTATGTCAATGGCGTTGAATATCTCAAACAGCTCATCGTTCCATCGAATGCCGTGGCCAACGCCACGCCGTGGCCAACGCGCATAGCACCATAAATCTTCCGTTGAACCTTTCTCTCGAAACCTCGTAACTGCAACACATCAGCTGCTTTCGACGTCCATTCCTCTGCACCATATAGTAGGTCGGGGATGAAAACTGATTTGTAGAATTTTGTCTTTGTTCATCAAAAGAGGACTTTATTTCTCAATTGCCTACTCAGTCCGAAATAGCACCTGTTGCTAAGAGTGATTCTGAGATGGATTTCAAGGCTGACATTGTTGTTGATGTGGATACTGCTTCCAAGATAGACTAAATTATCTACGTCTTCAAAGTTATGACTATCAAGAGTGAGGTAATAGACAAATCGCGAATGATGCTAAGACTGTTTATTTGATGATGAGGATATTTCGTCGTGAACTCGTGCACTACCTGAACTAACGGCGAGATTGTTATGGCCAATAATATCGATGCTATCGGCGTACGCCAGCAGCTGTATACTCTTCTTGAAGATTGTACCTTCTCTATTCAGCTCTGCAGCTAGAATTATTTTCTCCAGCAGTAGATTGAAGAAGTCACACTGTAGGGAGTCGCCTTGTCTCAAATCTCGTTTGGTATCGACCGACTCGTTGAGCTCGTTATCAATCCTGGCGGAGCTTTTGCCATTGCTCACGAAGCTGTTGGTATTACACAGTCATGTTAGTTTTGCAGAAGTGCCAAATTCAAACACAGCGGCAGCTTCGATCCCTTCTTCATGGGTATTTTCCAAGATTTGAGCATAATGAGCATCTGGTCAGTTATTGATTTGCCATGCCCTAATCAGTTTGTTGACGGTTGACGGTGATCTTTTATAGTTTCGGAGCACCATTCGCTGGATTGTTGAACAGTTTTGAAGTTGTGTTCAGGCTAAAGCCTGTTATAGGCTATATTAAAATTGACTAATTATATTTCCCGGGGTTCACTTAAGTCTTAGCGCCTTATGTCAGCATCTGAGTCTCACATTGTTGAAATCAAGCTGTCTCTGCCTATAAGTATACTTTTCTGACTAACAGATAACGAAATAGTCAGAAGAACATTAAAAACAACGCTTAAATGAGGTATAATTTAAAGATAACCTGTATATAGGTTATATGATACAAGAAAAGGTGATTGTAATAACAAAACTAAAATTTTTTTGAAAAGTGAAAGTGACTTCAATTACAAAATTCAGTCATCCGAAATTTTGGAGCAAAGGCTGCAGCTTACTCCATTTCTTGAAATCTGTTGTATTCTTATCTCATCTCTTCGCTCAAAAAAAATTCGCTTTAACCACAGACTTCCCCTGCCTGAGTCACTCAAACACGTTTCTAACGAATTCTCCATCTCAGCTGCTTAGGCAGTTCTTTTTAGCGTTTTTTTATTTATATTTTATTTATCATTTTTGTTTGCAATTTTTTCGTAAAAAATTTATTACATCACGATTTTTGCGTTATGCTTTGTTATTTTCCGCGCTTTTTCCTACTCTTTTTTTGTTAAACCCGCATTTTAGTTTCTATTTAGTGCACGAGACGCCACTTTTTATGGAGGCATGTGTTCTTTAAGACAAAAAACGTAATATTTTTTTTGTTATTGTGCCTTTGTTATTGTCTTGTTACATTTGTTGTCGGCTTGTGCTGTTAAACTTGCTACTTTTGGTTGACCTAAGCGCTTTTCGTTTATGCCATTTGTTTTTCGTCTGTCTGTTATATACATATGTACTTGTATGTGCGGATGTATGTATGTGTATATGTATGTTTGTATGTATTTGCTGTGTTTTGACTTTTTCAGCTTTTGTTTGGATCTTTTTGTCTTTAGCCCGCCACTTTCATGGTTATATATACCTCATACATTTCTTATTGAATTATTCCCGCTGATGTTTCAAATTCATTCAAAAGCAGCTGGGCTTCCAGGAAAATTATTTCGCTTACCGCACAGCTGTCCAAAATAAGCATTTAATTTCTGTTTTTATTCATGAAGGTTTTGGTTCAGGCATCTAGCACTTTATAATTTTTGAGTTATTCACACGTGCAGCGTCTAATAAGTGCCAGAAACATAAACACATATGTATGTATGTATATGCATATATGTACATATGTGAGTGTGAACTTGTGCTTATAATTATTGGACATTTATGACGTCTTACGCGCTCGCGCTCTCATTATCTTCCACTTAGATTTACCTTTTTAATCTATTTGGTGAATCTTTTGGATTTTGGCGGTTTTCATTTGTTGAGTTCTTCTCACATTTTGTGGAAGTCGTTAATTTTATTATTTATTATGTACCGAAAAGCTGATAAGTTTTGCAGACTAGTTACTTTAAAAAGAGTTTTACCGCAACTTAACACGTTGGCTGCCCAACGATTTTAACGAAATCCTCCATCGGGTGCCTGGAAAGAAACTCACTGATAAACTCCAGTTTAACTATATAGGGGTACAATAAAGGTACTTAGGTGGGCGCACTTTAGGTAACAGCAAGACCATTGTACTCCAAAGATGTTACCAATCACTGAACTGGAGCAACTCCGGCGATTTGACAAAATTTCTGTATTTTCGGCATTCGGACTGCTCAATATGTTTTACGTGGAAACAATGGTAACCGGAGAGCTATACCGTCCCACTTGACTAAAGGTTAGGCACTCCTCACTTAGCACTATTTTTGTCATTTTAGTAAATGGTGATGGTTTGACCTCTACACCTCTTGACTAAAATCAAAAAATCCCATGTGTTAGAAGATTTTTACTATCATTTTCGGTTTTAGCAATTTAAAGTTAGCAAGAAAACTGCTCTAATATCGCAGTCGCAAAATCACTCTTAAATAGAGCAAAGATGGTGTTTAGAACAAAGCAAATAGTTTTCAATATAAAGGTATTTGTAGTATCTTCTTAATAAATTTAACACCCTGGAGGAATGAGACCAATTATCGGAGAACTATGTCTATTAGTTCAAAACTAATCCTGTTTACCCAATTCATGTGAACTTTTCCAGAACAGACTCTTCTCCTTTATTGGTATAGACATCGCTTACGCCGTCTCTCCTTCGAGGCTATTTTCTTCATTTCATTCGGGGTGTTGCCGAATCCCTACGTGTCATAACCCTAGGGAGGGATGTTTCGCTTTCTCACTTTAGCTCGCCTTCTAACGGATGTTCTTTGACTACCAGAGTATACTTGTTCTAAGACCGGAAGTCGTGAGCTGCTTGAGGCATATGTAAAAGAAACGTTTCTGCCCATTCTCAAGTGAATGGCGCTTAGAAAACTTTCCTTACCTGCGTCAACTTCTACACAAGACTACATCCAGAACACATTACAGAATTGTGTATGCTGAAACGATGTGATTCATTTCATTTTAATGAACAACTATGTTTGTTTTTCTCTTTACGCACTCAGTCTATCTCAGTCTCTTAACCTCTCCTATAGTCTCTTATAGAATATAATGAATTTTCGATTATTCGGCTTTTCAATATTCTACTTGTATTCCTAAATTTCATGATAATGCCACGTAAACCGCAATAACTTCAAATTTTCTAAATTCGTAATGATTTTGGTTGACCTAAAAGACCTTCTATATCAAAATAATCGCACGCCGAATATAAGCTGTGCTTTTTTATTTGCATGAATAATGATTTAACCAGCAAAGCTCTTCAACTACTTTTCCGCACACACCACATTTGGAATCTCCCAGTAAGTTTAGAGAGAAATCTCGACGCTGTAGGTCATAAATAATATATCTATGAAATAGCTATTCAACTGCACCTGCTTATATACCATACTGTGTGACACTTCATTTAGGAAATAAAAGCAAAAGTTTGTAGTCATATTTAATATTTTTGGTAACAAAATATCGCGCGCTGGGAACACCCGCCGTGCGCCGCCATACGAATGCAAATTGAGCAATAAAATTTCACCGAATATAATTAACTGATTGCGCGTAATGCACCGCATGTGGTTAAAGCGACAGCTGCTACGCGCCACAAGCCGCAACGGCGGGAGGGAAAAGTGTAGACACATATGCCACTCTCTAAGCGCAGCGAGGCAACGCTGGCTGGCGCTTTTCTCCTAAGCCGCAACTATGCGCTTGTAAGCCGACCGCTGGAGATTTAGGTTGAAAGTGGGTTAAACGCTGAGGGAAGACAAATCGCAAATTAACGGCAATTAATTGAGTTGTACGCGCGGCAACAGGTCGCCTAGCATATTTCCTGAACTCGCCGGTGAAAAATATAAATTTAGCTAAATAGAAATGCAACACTGCGGCTGTCAAGAGCAAATGTCAAAATTTATTATTTTTGTAAATTCGTGCAACTATTTATATAAGTGTCTTTTCTCCTGCCACACCAACAACAAACAGCAAATGTGACTTGTCAACGTTTAAAAATATGTTTCGCCACGAACAAAAACAACAAATGCTTTCAATTAAATATAGAATAACATAAACAGTGCAAGAATTAAAAATGACAGCGCTTGTCAAGCGAACTGTCAGCGTGACATTTATCGCTGATAGCAAACAAAAGTTATGTGACACGCGAACGCGCGCCACTTCCGCAAAGCAACAACAGAAACAAATACAAAAACAACGCGACAAACGAAAATCTACGAAATGTCAACAACACCTTCGGCAAATGGCGTATTTACTGCGACCCTTGCTGTTGCTCTTCTGCCTGCTACATGCCGCGCAACATATGCGTTGCGTCCACATGTTGACAGATGACAGCGCATCCAATGCCAATCAGTTGCTCTCGTTTATGGAGAGTACAGTTAAACCTGTAAATAATAGTGTTAGTAGTGTAAATAGTGTAAGTAGTGGCGTAAGTGTTAACAATGAGAGTGTACAAAATGATGTTGCTGCAACAATGTTGCCCGCAACAACGCCACCAATCAAACGAAAGTTGCGACGCAAGTATCCCACGAAAAAGCAAAATCAAACAGAGCGAGCATTGGGGTCAACAACGGTGGCGCAGCGCTACAAAGGCAAACGGCGAAAAGTGTTGCTGCCGCGCGGCCAACCGAATACAACTGCGCAGGCAACACACAACATGTCCGCTGGTGCGGTGCAACGTATAAATGCGGAAAATATACCAAAGAATGTGCGAAAACCACAAACCCTGCAGGAGCGGCAAAGACAACGACAGTTGCAACAACAACAACAACAGCAAAGACAACAAAAACCACAGTCTGCGCAGCAGCAGCAACAACTGCAGCGACCTGATGAGTTGAAGCGGAATAAAGATGCGGTACAACAACAACAACCACAATTTATTCAAAACCCACAACAACAAACATTTCAACGAGAACAACAACCACACAGATTGCTGCTCACGCAGCAGCAACAACAATTCTCTTACAATCCACGCGAAGGCCACTATTACCAACAGCAACAAAGGCAACAACAACAACAACAAATTCGCGTGCAACCAACGGCGCACTTACAAAAACAATACCATTTCATACCGCAACCCGACACCCCCTCCACCACCCTTCGCATCAGCACGTCCATCGATCATCATCATCATCAGCAAATCACAACGAATACAACAACCACAATACGACAACATGTTCAGCAGCAGGCACCACAAGGTCCTCCAAACGAACATCGTTATGAACATAGACAACAGCAACAACAACAACATTCTACGAGCAATTCAAGCAGCATAACGTCTAGACATCAACACATCCAACAGCAACAACCGCAGAGCCAGCAGCACACCGTCTACGACACCACAACAATACAGAATCGTCAAGATCACGTCGTTGTCCAGGGCAACACGGACATAGTGGTGTATCGCAATATTGGCACGTTGCCATGCCCACCGAGCGTGCGCTTGGTGCCGCATCGCTTCATACCGGTGCACCCACAGCAGCGTACAAGGCCAAGGGGTAAGTGAAAGGCGGTCTCGTTGCATTAAAAGGCAGTGTTGTAAGTTGCATCAGTCTTTTACTTGGCACTTATATAAGAAGTATAGATTTTAAAGACCCCAGAAATGAAGAGAGGAAAATTTTATGGTTCGAATTTCGATTTTCAAAGGAATTTTAAATTACTACCAGTCTATTTTTACCAAAAATGGCAGTAATTAAGTTATTCTTTGAAATCACTCATTATTCTTATTTAAAACGTTTTTTTATTGGAAGAAATCTTTTCTTGTTTGCTTAGAGTTATTTGTAAGAGAGGTATAGAGAACAAAGACTCAGGTGATAAAAGCCTTTTCAATGCAAAGTTCCAGTTTTGAAGGCAATCCCAGACTATGATCAATCTATTACGTCCCAAACATGACACATCTTGAAATTATTAGTAGAAACAGATTTTCTTTACTAGAAGGAGAGCACAATTTATTATATCATGTGCTTCCGAAACACAAGGTTCCTAATGTAATATTCGTAAATATAATTGCCCGAAGCTGTACATTCACATACAGCCATACCATACATAATTAATCCAACCAATGGACCAAGGCGTTAAAATCTATATTATGAATAATCCGGGAATAAGATAACAGAAATTTCTTTGAAAATACTATGCAGCAGTACAAACCGGTTTAGATAAAAGTTCAAAAAACAGCAGGTAGTCTCTGAGCAAGAAGAAAACCAAAATACCGACAGTACTGATTTCGAAAAAGAGCAAGCAGAAGTTTCGATGACCTTTGTAAAAAAAAGTTTGAGGAGCAATTTGTTGAAAATTATTAAAGTTTTGAGAGAAATTTAAAAGCAGGACGGGATGTTATAGCTACTTTCTCTACTTATCAACAACTTCTAGTAGAAAGCATAAGGACATGAGATGTCTTCATGAAGAAATGGCAGAAACTTGGAAACACGAAATATGGAAATAATGTAGAAATGGCCTCCACGACCGGTTTTTTTTTTTTTTTTTTTTTTTTTTTTTTTTTTTTTTTTTTTTTTTTTTTTTTTTTTTTTTTTTTTTTTTTTTTTTTTTTTTTTTTTTTGATGGAACGAATTCAGTAAACCCAATTTTCGAGTACTATTTCCACTAACTCAAGTGGTAAGTCATGAATAAAACGTTCAATATTGACTAACGCTGGACGACAGTCTGGTTTATTGCTAAAGGCCAATGACTTCAAATGATCCTACAAGAAGTAGTCTCGTTGTGTTTAATCCCAACTTCTTGGAGTCACAATTTCTTCAAGTAATCCTATATCCAAACTTTTCTCGCATTACTACGGTTGTTGCACGTTCTATGTGGCACGTAGCCCCGTCTTGTTGGAACTACATAAAGCCTCTAAAGATCAACTTCTTTCAATTGCGGTCATAAAAAGTTGGTTATCAATGATTTATACCGCTCTCCATCTACAATAACCATGCCACCAGCTTCATTTCGAAAGAAGGATGGACCAATGATTTCACCAGACCAAACTGTCAATTTAAGTCAATGTAATGGTTGTTCATGAATAATTTGTGGATGAAAGTGAGTCTCATCGGAAAATATAATTCTATTAGCTTGTTAGATATTGGAGAACGAGTATTCCTTTGTAAAATTTGTTCTTTCGGATACCTTCCCATTGATGAAGTAGTAAAGAAAACGGAATACAAAGAAAAAAAACTTACAAATCATAACATATTAAAAACGCCCGAAACGACACTTAGCAATCATAACATCCCCATTGGAAAAACCGGTATATACTTGTAAGTAAGCCTAAGGACTAAGATTCATCATTTTACCAGTAAGTGCTAAAACGGTAGTTTGTAGCGACACAAAGTCTGCTGCACTAATCACACTTTCTATAAATGAAATCTTATTAATTTTCACCGACACAATCCGCACGCTTACCGCAAGTTAATTGAATCTTTCGCGTTTATATTCCACATTGATTGCGGTTAAGCTCCAGATCGAGTATAAGTCAGCAGTAAAAGAAAGTCATTAGGAAATCATATGGTTTTTAGATCACGTGTCACTTTTTATTGAAGAGTGAAATTCGACAGTAGTTTTCTAGCGTTTGCCACGCGTCGCAGAAAATGTAATCAAAACCGAAAATTGTGGCATGAGCAGCGAATTCATGGCAGAAGATGGATAAGTCAGAGTTGAATAAAGATTATGATTATGTTATATACATATGTACAGACGATGTGCGTTGACATAGATGTTGCGGTTAGGTTTGTGGAAGGCGATAAGACATCATAGTAGATAAACCAATCTTTGTAAAGAGATTAATAAGAGATTTTGTCATAAATATATATACATACATTGGCTATTGGGATATATGTATATACATATATATAATTAAGAACTTCCATTGGTATATCTAAAGAATGTGAATATATTGGGTTCCCAACCAATAAGTACTATAATACATCTACGCCTGGCTGTCTACATATATGCAAACTCAGTTGAGATATCGATCTGAAATGTGACTACGTACTTTCTACTCAAGAAGCTGCTCATTTGCCGAAATCGCTTATATCGGGCAGCCAAAGGATATAGCTGCCATAAAAACTAGTCGATCTACATCAACTCCTTGTTTGGAAAAGTCTTTGATTGGGGAGATATATTCACAAAATTCAGCTTGGCTTATTGTCCAAGGCAATGGTACTGTCTCCGAAAAAATGTTTCACATCGGACCACTATAGCATATAGTTGCCATACAAACAGACCGATTAAAATCAAGTTCTTGTATGGAACCTTTTGTATTTGTGAGGGTTAATGTAGCTTCGGTCCAACCTCTCATCCGTTTTGACATTTACTTGAAACTCAGTAGATACTTTGGACAAAATACGCGCTTTTCAGCTTGGGAGGGCCATCATTTGTCAACTCGCTGAGTGAAAATTATTAATAGTTTGAGAAGCACAAATTAAGAAAATGTTCGAGAAAATACTTGGCAGATTAGGCTGCACAAAGTACATTCGTATTCAACATACCAGCAAACAAAAATTTTTATGTGTGCGTCCGTCCATCCATATGATATTTGACTACTTTATATTTATGTTATATATTAATCTCATTTACATGCACATACACAGTTACGTATACAGATATGTAAATTTGTAGTGAAAATTTCGTAATTGAAGCAGCGCTTTATTTTCTATCGTAAGCTGAGAGTTCAATATTACAACAACAACAACCGAAATATGCGTTCATATTTCGTTAAAAAAAAAAAACAGCTTGTCGCCTTCGACTGGCTTAACTTCTTATCTGCGCAAAGTGCTCATTAGCAGCACAATCGGGGTATTCAATTTTTTATTAAGTGTCTTAATGTGTCATTGACTGAAGTGTAATTAAATAGAAAATTCATTGTTTCCGCTTTTGACCCGTAAAATGAGGTCTTTTGATAGAGCAATTGTTATAAGAAATTAGAATATTTTTTATTTACTTTATTATATGTGGATTGTAAGTATAAAGATAGATAATTATAAAACCAAACTAACAAGCTTCTGGAATTTATTCGCCTGCTTTGATAGAAATCGCTGTGGTTGAGACCTATTTGAAATACCTGGTGGTAATGTTACGGTCAAGAGCACTGTGGTTGGCTTCTTTTCGAAATGCCAATCGAAGGCAGAAGCTGAAGTGCAATGGCAACATGCTGACATGACTTTATCTGTGTGGCGGAGCTGCCTTTATGTCGCTATGTCTGAATTTGACATTCTCGCATAACTTAAACTGGTGTGTAAAGTTTCGTCAGGATCGGTAAAGACCTCTTCGGGCCTTTCGAATTGTTTGAGGCTTTAAACAAGGATACTCCCTATCGCTGGAAGAAATAATGCTAGTTGCAGAGCTAAAGAGAGTAGTACTATCTTCTGTAAGGGTGTACAACTGCCGTTGTACTGATATCACTGTCCTCAACATCCGCGTCGTTAGTTCGACTTTCTCTAGACTGGATAAGCAAGCGAAGTGTATGGGTCTGGTTGTGAACGGATACAAGACGAAATATCTCCTGTCATCAAACACACCGTCGTCGCATTAGCGATTTGCCTGACAACTCACTGTTGACAGATATTTTGAAGGTGTTTCTTTTACTTTCTCTTATTCCATCTGTATATCACTCGTATTATTTGATATGAAATGCTTTTCTCCAGATAACAAAAATATGTGAAGGAGACGAATAGTGTTGAAAAAAGGAGTGCCGCATTTATGTGATTTATATACCTAGGACTTTCGTAGGCTTATATTCCGAAGTAAAGTTTAAAATAAAGTTTCAAATCGCCTCTAATCACTTATTTGTCCAAGTTTTAGCCACAATTTATGTTATTAATGGAAAATTCTGAATTTATGACTTTTAATTTGCGGCCAACCGTTTGCATAAGATAAGTTCGGCAATGCAGAACTCATTTTGCAACTGTGCAGCAATTTTCGTGCGTTTTTCAACACCTGTTTATCGCTTTTTCGAAAACTTCAAAACAATTTGCCAAACTCATAAATTATAATTATGAGCAAAAAGTGGTAAAAGTCTGTTCAAAATTATGGTGTCGTGCGTCAGCTGTAACTACAAAAGTGTATAAATAAATTAGGCGCTAAAACCAAAATCGAACAGTAGACTGCCAGAGTTGCCAAGAGCGGGAAAGCGCCATGTTATGATCTCAAAACAATTTTTTATTTATATATTTACAGAAAAAGGAAATTTATGATGGCATAACAGACACGCAACATTTAATATATGTATTTATATATATGTATGTATGCAACATGTATGTATGCTTTGTGCAACAAATTATATATATATAAAAACAGTGATTTAAGTCCGCGCATGCGGTGATTTCCAAAAGGCGTAACAAAGAGAACAAGTTAGGCATTAAGAAACGCAGATTTTTTTCAGAATTTTGTATGAAAACTTTTATTTGGTTTTTGTAGATAACGGCATATGTAAAATTGGCTGCAGTTAGAGCGCTTGCAACATGTGCTTGCCACGCGTGAAACGAGTTCTACACCTTTGACGGCAGTTTTATGCTACAAAAAATAAAATAAAATTCAGTTGCGAAGCAAAAACTAAAAAATTTTCAAAATTTTTTTTTTTCTATAAAAATCTACTTTGATAAATCAACAAAAGTGTGTGAAAAAAATTATAAAAATTCAAAATTCGAGAACCAAGTGTGTAAGTAGCACACAACGCTCCGCAGCGTTTATATTTACATACAAATCAAATATACATATATATCACACTTGTGTTAAGTAGGTGACTTTTGTAGAAAACGAAAACTCTGGCAGCATTGTGGGCGGCAATCGCGCACGAAATATCCGCTTTTTACGCCTTGCGCAAATGGCTGCAAAAAATACAAAAACAAAAACTGTAAAGGCGAAAATGAAAACTTACTCGGGCGCGAAACGTTCAATCAACTCTCTTGACACAACCCACTTGCTTGTCACTTGACGATTTTTTTAGGTTATGCGTCGCACGGGTGTGATACTCGTTTGCTAACTTCATTTGTCAATAGAGAATTAAGTATTGCACTCAATAAACAAATTAATTGAATATTTACTACGTATATGTGATAGCGGTAGCTTTTGAAAACCATTGCTATTGAAAGTTGCCATTATTTCATGAAGAAATCAAAGACTCAGAACAGAGTTTCCTTTGTTACATACGATGGAACACCTCCGCCGATCAATCTGTTAGCTTTTACTAACATTATTTAAGATCTTTTATGTTTCTAAATACAGTTTTATTTGAAAAATGAGTAGTCTTTAGTAAGGGCAACCGTCGAACCCTTCCGAAATACAGAAGAAGAAACAGAAAAGAAACTTCAAGAAATCCTATTTTTCACTTCTTTCCGGTATTCGAAAAATACTTATAGTTTTAAAATTTCGGAAAATTATCCCGTATTACCGACACTCAAAATATTTGTTTTTTGATAACATAATTTAGAAAAATCGGAAAGCGATCCCGCAGTGTCCATACTTTCAAACCTAGAATGTCAAAACAACGACGTTTAGAAAACATGATCCCGAAATTATAAGACATTTTTTACGTGGCAATATCTCCAAAAATATCTCCTGTCATCAAACAAACAATCGCCGCACTCGCTACTTGGCACTCACGTCACTGTTGACAGTCATAGCTTTGAAATTGTAGATAATTTCGTCTGTCTTGGAACCAGCGTAAACTCCACCAACAATGTCAGCTCAGAAATCCAACGCAGAATAACTGTTGCCAACRGGTGCTACTTCAGACTGAGTAGGCAATTGAGAAGCAAAGTCCTCTCTCGGCAAACAAAAACCAAACTCTCTAAGTCACTTATAATTCCCGTCCTGCTATATGGTGCAGATGCTTGGACGATGTTAACAACGGATGAGTCGACGTTGCGAGTTTTCGAGAGAAAAGTTCTGCGAAAGATTTATGGGCCTTTGCGCGTTGGCCGAAGCGAATATCGCATTCGATGGAACGATGAGCTGTACGAGATATACGACGATATTGACATACTTCAGCGAATTAAAAGACAGCGGCTACGCTGGCTAGGTCACGTTGTCCGGATGGACGAAAACACTCCAGCTGAAAGTATTCGGCGCAGTACCCGCCGGGCGAAGCAGAGGAAGAGCAAGACCTTCACTCCGTTGGAAGAAGAAACGACTGGCGCGCGGTTATTAACTCGGCTATAATCGCGTAAGCGGTGTCTACGCCAATTAAGAAGAAGAAGAATATCTTCAAAAATATCAAATTGGGGAACAAACTATTTTTTTCCGCAAACTGCTATCAACCTCGTTGTTTTGAGTTATGTTTTCCACAAACTCAAACCGACGTCATAGTCGCGATAAATCATTTTAAAACGGAAGATATTTATAGTTCCGAAATTTCCGAAATATCGGAAAGTGATGCTGAATTGTCGATACTTTGGAAACTAAAATAGCAAAATATCACTTTTTGAAACCATGATCCCGAAATTATAAAATTTTATATATGTAGCATTCACTGTAATATTAATCTCTTCAGAAATAAGAACCACAAACTAATAGCAAGCTCGTTGTTTTGAGACTAATTTAAATATTTTAAGCCAAAAAAATTTTTTCCTCTCAAACTCAAACCCCCATGTAGTCGTCCCGACAGTATGAAATGTTAATTTCGGGATCGGGACATCCCATTCTTTAGCATCTCCACTAATCACCTGAATATGAAAAACTATGGGAAGAAACTGATTTTTTGCCCGCAAACTCAAATCCAGATGTTGAAGTCCCGAGAGTATACGTTTTTTTTTGGGATCCCGAAATCTCCATTATATAGCATCGCGACTAATCATTTTAATAAGAACAAATTTGGAAAGAAACACCCAAACCCCGATATCGTAGTCCCGAAAGTATGAAATTAAAATTTCGGGATCCCGAAAATTTTTGTCTGATTATTTAAAAACCTTCGTAGCACATTTATAGAAAATATACAATAGTTTTTCATAATCAACACTAAAAAAAATAAACGTTTTCTATAATATCGTTATATGTTTTCTTTTTTTTTCTTTATTTTATTAGCTTATATATTTAAATTCTAATTAAATCTTCAATGAACAATTTTGTGAAAAACCTAATTTCTTTCGCAAACTTAAATCCCAATGCCGTGATGCCGAAATTATTTAGTTTAATTTTCGGGATCCCGAATTTTATTTCTTCTTTGTATATAATTTAAAGAATTAACACATTTTTTTTACAAAGTTAAATTCAAATGCCGTAGTACCAAAAACTAAGAGTGTAATTTTCGAGATCTCGAACTTTAATTTTCTTATTATTTTTATATAATTTTATATATTATAATTTTTATAGAATTTAAGTATTATATGTACCTCCATGCTTAGACCTAATAAAAATTAACATATTTCTTAAACTTTTAGCTTTATTTTAAGTCCATCCAGTAAACATTTGATCCCTCAATATTTTAAGGCAATTAATATCTTTTTTTTTTTTCTTTCCTTCCAGGTAAGTTTCATAAACGAATGATTTTAAAGAAACCTAACACTTGGTGTAAATTAGCCTCACTGGTCAGCATCATCCTCATCGCGTGAGTACTTTTATTCAATCAGTTGGCGTTTTGCTTTACCAAATGTTTTAGTTATACTCATAAACACCAATCTACTTGCTCTTCAAGTCCAGTCAAAGTGGCACTGGAAAAACAGCACATTTCCACCACTCTACAGCCATTACCGTTAAAGCTCGTTAGTATGTACATAAGTTCGTGTGTCTTTATGTGTATGTGTGTGTATGTGCGCGTATTGTATTTCGTGCCGCCGTTTGTTTTGTCGCTTGATTGAAAAACAATATCGCCAGCATTTTATCTTTATTAACGACATGTTTTTAATTTAAACTGCGGCTATAAAATATTTAAACCAGCCTTTTCGATTGCGGGTATTTTTCTCCTCAGCCGCAGCCGCAGGCGCCGCCTCTCGCTTGCCCGTTACTTCGTTGCTGTTGGGGGTGATTATTCGTTTTTTGGTAAGCGATCTGCTCAAAAAGTGAATGTGTGAATGAAAATTCATAGCTCGCGCGCCGATCTGGCTTTTCACTTAGCTCACACGATCACGCGCCAACCTCACCGGTGGCCGCGGTGGCTATGTGCGCTCGGTAGCCGTGTACGTTATTTGTTGTGATTGTTTTGAGCTGGCTTTGCGGTAATTTTGTAGTTTATTTTGTTGTTGCGAATGTTGTTTTTAGCCAGCTGTTGGCTGAGTTAATTGAAATTGAACTCATATTTGACAGGCGCAAAGTGCAAAATGCTGATAAGGACACTCATTTACGGTGCAGATCGGAGATTTGTGAAGCTTTCAAAGTCTTTAGACATTTATGTATCAACATATCAGCTTAATGGAGTAGTGGATCGGCGCTGTTGTAGCAAACTTGTTGCGCAAATTTTAATTTATCATTACTTGCAATAATTATGAAGTATTTATGTCTGTACGTATGTCTTATCGGTTTGGCAATATCGCTTAAAATGTTGGAGTAGCGCGAGCTTTCATGATGAAGTGCAATGCAGATGGGATTTTATTGATACTACGCTGATAAAGGTGATCATTACTATCTTATAGTTGCCATGTTATGGTGAATTTGGCAACGTAACTAAACTAGCAAGGTCGATACACCTAAATCAAGCAAATATAGCCTTGAACTCCCCTTCTTTTTACAATTCTCTTTTCACTGGTCTTTTTCCAAGATTTGGCGCATGGTGAATATCTGGTCAGTTGTTGATTTCCCAGGCCTAAAGCCACACTGATAAGATCCAATCAGTTTGTTGATGGTGGGCTTTAATCATTCACACAATACGCTCGATAGTACCTTTTACGCGATGTCTCCTAGACTTATCCCACGGTAGTTGACGCAGATTGTGGGGTCTCACTTTTTGTGATTGTAAATTCCAATCGTTGGGCATGCTTTCGTCTGACCACATTTTACAAAGAAGCTGATACATGCTCCATATCAGTTCTTCGCCACCATGTTTGAATAGCTCGGCTGGAAATCCATCTGTCCCCGCCGCTTCGTTGTTTATCAGACGGGTAATTGCTATTCGAACTTCTGCATGATCATACAATGGAACGTCTGCTCTATTGTTATCGATTGGGGAATCGAGTTTTCGTAGAATTTTCGAGCATTACCTCTATCGGCCAACTTGTCTCGGTATCTATCACATCCCGCACGTGTTATAGTCGATTGTAACATTGCGAGGTAAGCAGTCGGCTTTCACTTCCGATACTCTTGGTATTTTTTTCTTTGGCGGTGTTTTTAAGTGACCGGTCCCAAACCCAGCGCAAAGCACTTAAGATATGTTCGCTTTCTTACTTTAGCTTGCCTTCTTTTTGGTCTAGGACTGGATATAAAAGAATCGTTTCTCGCCACTCCCAAGTGAATGTCGCTCAGAGTACTTTCCTCACTTGCGTGAACTTTTACAGACGGCTCCATTTGAGGCCAAACGAAAAGAAGAAGAAGATTCAAGAACAACAATTTTTTTCACCTAGTTATAAAAAGGATAATTTAATGGCTGTTGACCACGTGCAACAGAAGACGCTGCTTGCAACTCTTGAGCCTAATTTGCTTCAAGCAGAAGAGTCTAGTAGTTTCAGGTAGAATTTACACCACAAAACTTTTTTAAAAAATTGTACTTTCCAGCTTAATCTAAGTAGCTCCAAATCGCAGGTTACATTTTTAATTACGCTTATGATATTATAAAATATATTATCAGCTACTTACCATAGAATTAACACCCTTGACTAATATTTAAGCTGATTCCAATTGTTTTTAAAAATACATTTCTTGAGCTGGTACTAACGACAGATTTGTGTGTTTAAACCAATACCTGCCTTATAGATAGTCGCTAATGGCAATCGGCTTTTTGAGACTAAAATTGATTAGCTAAAAAATTTTCTCAAGGTTATTCGACACTAATTAGCCAAGTATTTACACATTTTTCGGTTTAAATAAACAAAATTACTTACAAACAGATTTGTTTTCATTTATTTGTTTATGTTTCCATAAGTTTACAACAAAAAAGGAAATAGGTTACAAAATCTAGTTCAATAATCCGTCAATAGTGTCAACAATGACATTTGAGAAATGTCACTAGCGCCTGTTATGTGTTGTTGTTGTGGCAGTTTCGTGCACGCCCACGACAAAAATCGATTACCAAACACATTTTGAATATGTGAAACGAACAGCATTTGGCATTCAATGCAGCCGGCAACAGACAGTGTTATGTTGTAACTACAACAGGCTTGAGCTGCGACATTTGGCACTACAAAAATACTAACAATTGTTGCTAATTGCCGTGGGTATACATTTGTATGTAAATGGTCAAAGCGTGGCGAGAATTTAACATAAACAAATAAATGGTAAAACACAGTTGTCAAATTTCAACACAGCAAACACGCTATTTTACTCACAAAGTGTAGGCACAACACAAATTTACCAACAACAAATATAGTTAATATTAAAAAAATTATAAATTGACAAGCGAAAAATTACTAATTGGGATTAAGCGCGGCAAAACCGACATTTGCATTTATTAAAGATATAATATTTCTATAATTTATGTATGAGTATAGTGACAGTTGGTAGTGAGTTTTAAGACCTCTCGTCCGGGACCGTTTTCTGCTTTTTATTGAGAATTTTTTACGTGGTGGATCCCAAACCCAGCGCACAACACTGGGAAGGGATGCTTCGCCTTCTCACTTTAGCTACCCAGATTATACTTGGTCTAAGACCGAAAATCGTGAGCTGCTTGAGCCTTATATGAAAGTGTCGTTTTCGGTCCCTCCCAAGTAAATGCGCTCAGATAAATTTCCTCACTTCAGTGAACTTCTACATAAAGCTCTATCCCCATGTCGAAGATAATTTTGTCTACTAACACAAACAGCGGCTACTTCGGACTGAGTAGGCAATTGAGAAATAAGGCCCTCTCTGGACGAACAAAGACCAAACTGTATAAGTCCCTCGTCCCCCTATTCATGGTGCAGAGGAATGAACGATGACAACATCTGATGATAGAAAGGTTCTGAGGAATCTTTATGGTCTGTACGAGATATACTATACGATGAAATTGACGGGTACGCTGGCTAATCGACGCGACTAAGGGTATTTGATATCAGATAATTAAAAATGAATGACCTCTTGTTTTCGGCTACAAACAGGTTAGATTTTTTTCTTTCATTTTATGAATGGTTTAAAATATAGTACCAGTCATTTATAAAGGATCATTACTAGATTGACTAATTTGGTCGTCACATAGTTCATGAGAACTAGCCATTTTTCAGGATGCCAACGTTTGACGCGCATTTCAATCAATTCTGTAGAGTCCCACTATCGATATCAAGAGATGCCCCATTGTTTCCCTAGCGCCTTGCTCTTGATATTTCCTGCAGTCAACTCGATCTGTTAGTTATTATGCGGGAATTTGCCGCCACCAAACTGTGACCAGTGATAATATCATTAATATTCTGACAGTTCTTTCAATCAAGAGTGAGAAGGATTTTTGTGTATTTCTGTTCAGTAATGTCAAATGTAGAGTTCACAAGATCTCTCTAATCGACGTCGTTTTCAGTAATGCATGTTGAGTCCCCAGGATCTCTCTAGTCGACGTCGTTGAAAAATTCGTTATGAGTTCTGACTCAAATGCTATTGTAGAAGTGGTCAGGAGTGTGGCATACGATCATAATAATAATTACCAAATCTTCTTTATTGCCGTAGACATCGCCGGTTATATCCGAGTTTAAAACAGATGCCGTTTTCTTCCTTTCGTAGGTTATTTTTAAGTTAAAGGATGCTTAGCCTTCTCACTTTAGTTCGCCTTCAAAAAAATGTTTTTTGGCTACTTGGTCTAAGCCCGCAAGTCGTGAGCTGCTTGAGCCAGAGCCGCTCAGAGAACTTTCCTCACTTGCATGAACTTGTGCACATGACTCCATAGTAGTTTATAAATACTAGTTTTTTTCCGACAGGGTACTCATAAGATTAATCATAGTAGTGAGGGTGTTAAGCGCAATGGCACCAAAATGTCAACGGCGCAACATTGCTATCAACCCGTCACTACCAAAGTGCTGCTGTGCTACCGTGTATTTCTTGATAAAGTGATGGCAAATCTAGTTTAGCATGAAAAATTTAAATATAAAATGTAAATTAACAGTGCCACAATTTAACAATTTATTTGTCAAATCAGTTGTATGCTTTACATCTACATAACACAATTACTAAGAAAAAACGCAAAAAATGCATTTAATAAATTACAATATTTGCAAATATTTTCACATTCTATAAAATATATTTACTTCAAACTTCGTCCATACATTCGAATATTTTCCCTCACCGCAACATGCGCGCGGCATTTAGAAATTCTGCAACTGCCTCGCAGCGCGTTGAATTGAACACACCTCAAATTAACGCAAAGTGTGCATTTTTACTCCAAAAAAATGTTTTGCATTTCGGTTTTTTGAATTACTTGCATTTTTTTCCGATTTTACTTTGTCAAGCGAAGCGATTGATTTGTTTGCTTGTGCGCTTGCTTGAAAGCTTGATTGGCTCTACGCTTGTTTGCGTTCGCTTCACGAAGTGACTGCCTGGGTGACGGACTGACTGAGTGTCTGCTGTCGTTTAATGCATGACAGTGTGTGGTTTTTCGGCATTTCCACTTCGCACTTACGGTTTTTTTTCGCTGTTTGTTATGTGTGTTATTTTAACGCTTCTGGGTGATGGTAGCCTAACTTGTGGCACGTTTAAAGTATGTGGTTTTTTCATGTATTTTCAATTCATATGTGCAACACACAAAACGATTTTGATATGCTAATTGCCGCTACATAGAAGTTTATATGCAACAAAGTGCATATTGCGGTATGAATTTTGTGGATTTTGAGTGAATACGTACAGTCGCAGCGAAAAATGTGAGGACGAGTAGAAAATTTCCCTAGTGGAATAAAGTGAAATAATTAATGGAGACAAAATATAAGATGATGATATTATGACTATTTTTAACAAAAACCATCTTATGAGTAGTCATTTCCTTCTTCTTATACCTGTGACTGTATAAGTTCTCGCATTACGTGGTCAAAGCCACTAATATTGCCACTATCCAGTTGCTATGTTAGTATTTGGCGAATTTCGAACCATAATGTTATATATGTATATCGTTATCAGGTTCCTATTTTAACGGGATTCGGATTTATAAGTGCGAACATTGGAGTTTTTCTTTTCTGTGGCCTCACAAAGGGCTGAGATTACTCCATTTAAGATTAATCCATTTAAACTGTTAATGATGATAACATCGAAGAAGTTAATGAAACAATGCCCGAAAATAGGCATTAGAGCGATAGCAGAGAATCACAATTTGAACTCGTGTGGAGACCGCAAAAGAGATGAATGACAATGTAGCTGAGAACCCTATACATATTCGTTAAATGCATAACAAGAGAGATTAAAGATTAGATTGGTGGCGAGATGTGGGCTTATGAATTTGACGTCGAAACTGTTCAAAGAATCTATCGACTAGCGCTCCAAAGATGCGCCGACACCGAAAAAACTATGTCAAAGTCGATCAAAATCAAGTTGATGCTCATTGATTTCTTTGATTGACATAGTGCGGTTCATCATAAAGCCATTCCACAGAGTCAAACGGTTATTAAGGAATTCTAATCGGCGGTTTTAAGCAGTCTACGTGAAGCAATTCGTCGCAAACGGTCGGATTTATGGGCAGAAATGCATGGATTTTTCAACACGACAATGTGTCATGACATTCCGGGTCAAATCTGATCATATGTACAGCATCTTCTTTTCAAAATGTGTAGAGATTCGAAAAAAAGTCTAAGGTATTCATTTAGGATCAAGAAAGTAATGAGAAATTGAAAAAAAGATCAAAGGTATGAATTCTTTATTAAGTTTAGGATCTAGAAAGTAATGAGAACTAATAGCTAACTTCCAGATGTTTTTAATTAGCTTTACGTAATCAATATTTCATGGTATTTAGTGAATTATCAATGTGCCTATACCATAGTCCAGGCCTGAGTCCACGTTGACAAGGTCCAATCAGTTTGTTGACGGTGGGCTTTAATAATATACTACGAGATAGTCCACTATGTAAAATATATGTTGATCTTCAAGAAACTAACAGACTATGTGCTATTACACTGCACTTTTCTATAAGTAATAAAGAAATATGCTGTAAATCTCACATTACAGCATCACACTTTTCTCGGAACCGACTTCTGTTATATCTTGGCTTTCTCAAATCCAAACCTTAGTTGCCAAACGGGCTGTAAGGCAAGTTACTTTCGCAAGATCGGAAAACAGTCCACCTGAAACACACTCGAATGTTGTTCGTACTTCTTAAAATCGTAACCGTGCTATAGTTTTCTCTACGACTGTGTCATTCATGCGACTAAATATCCGCATTATGCTCGCGCCTTCACTGCACTCTTCAATAATGGTCGCTTAAGTATTTATGCTCCATTCCTCGTCGATCACTAGACCGTCAATCTAAACGCTCTTTCTTTAATAGACATTTGCTAGAAAACATGTTCACGTTCGTGGAAAAAAAATAAAACTCTGCGAAACTATAATTTAACGGTGGTAATTCGATTTGTTATGCTGTGCAAAGTAGTAAAATTAGCTAAACCACGTTTGATTGAAAATTTCAATTACTTACGTTACATACTTTGCTGAATTACAGTAAACCGTTAACTAACTTTATAAACGATTCGATGTTGTGGGGGTGCCACAGTGTTCTTGTGGGGTTATGGCAAGCATTTGCTTACGTATTAAGTGCATGAGACATAGTTAAAAGGTCTTTTTAAACGGATTATAACGATGAAACACGCAGTACTTACCATTTTATCAAAACTTTGTTCAGATAGTATAGATTAAATTATTGCATTTGATCAGAAAGCCGATCTTCTATAAAGGAGTCGGGCTTGAGTCAAGATCAAAGACTAAATAGCTTAAATTTCACTTCGTTTTATTACTAATTCTTAAAATTACTTAAAGTATTCTGAAATATTCAAAATTGCTCGCTGCAATAACTTCTTTTTTATAATATCCAACGGCTATGGTCTGAATGTTATTGATGAAGATAGTTTTTGCCAAAGTGACCATTTGTATCTCAAAAAACAATTTATTATACTCAAAAAAGTGAAGAACTGGAATTTTATTCCACGTCCTTGAAGAGCTTATTTACCGACTCATAATACAGATCTTTAGTCATACATTGTGACAAAAAGTACCCGGAAATTGTAAATAAAAGGAACATATAACTTCAAATGACACCACCAGATGTAATACATTTATGCTTATGATTTTTAGTCCTCGAATCACTTTTCGTAAGCACTTTTGAGTATGGTCTTCAGATTCTGCAGCGAATTTTGTTTTATAGCTTCGATCGACAGAAAACGGATTGCACGGAGCGGCAATTTCAGTTTGGGAAACTCGAAAAAACCATACGGAGCCAAATCTGGTAAATACGGTGGTATATCGATGGGTTTCATTACGTTTGTGGCTTTGAATTCGGTCATAATCGTGGCTCGATGCCGTCGTACAATATATTCGTGGAAAATCCATGAATTGTGCTTCCACAATTTCAGCCATTTTCGACGGATTTGCTCACGGAAACGAGTACAAGGCCAAATAAAACTCCCTATTAACCGTCTGTTCCTCCGAAACACGTTCATTATGCACCAAACCACGAATATCTACAAATAATGGACATCGCCTTGATATTTGAGCGGCTTTGGCATTGTTTTTTTTTTTCGGTTCGTTTTTTTCACCACGAAACGGGCTCGCCAGAGATGTCGAGCTCTCTTGTCATCTCTCTAACACTTGCCTGACGATTTTCAAGCACCATTTCCTTCACTTTTTTAATATTTTAATATTGTCGATGGTCGTCCAGAACGAGGCATGTCTTCAGCAAATCTCCGTCAGCCTTCTCAACAAACACTCTCAATAGTTCGGCCACCAAATTTGAGTAGAAATACAAAATTTTATCCATTGTAAAAATCGCAAGGCACTACTTAGGTGTACCGATTTAAGCAGCTTCGGTAAACAAACTGGTTGATAGATCGCCCTCATATTCGGCATAGTAATTAAGGATTGTTCTTAATTAACTTAATTAACTTAGCAAAATAAAATTTTTTGAAATATCATTTGGCCAGACAATTTAATTATAATTTCCTTGTCCATTTTTGTGACAATGTGCATAAGCTGTAAATACTAAACACAAGTGAAGACCCTCTGATGCCGCGACGGATTATAATATAAGTTTGTAGCACAAAATATCACTTGTAGCATAGAATCTTGTTCGCCATTCGGTTGAAAAAAAAGAAAGATTTAAGGCATATTTCTAACTTGTGTGGCTGCAAATGGCGTTGCCAATAGCACTTCGCCGTAAACTACATATGTCTCTCTGGGATGCCTTGAAAACCACTTAAGGAGTTTGAGATGCCCAAAAAGTAGCTCTCGTTAACCTAGACGTCGAATTTGGGACTCCTTAGTTTAGTAAGATATATTTTTTTGGTCTACACATTATAAAATTTCCATTAAATGCCACAAATCAATGCATTACTCCGCCGACAAAGTCTCTTACATAAATAATATTCATTTGACCAGGACTCAACTTGACGACACATGTGTCAAAACATTTCAAAGTGTCAACACACACGCAAATTTCGCCACAAGCGCCAGACAAATTGCAAAAAAAGGACGCCGAGAAAATGGATGCGGTGAAACTTCAAATTACATGCAACACAAATAGGTCTATACTTATACATATATGTGAATGTGCATGGGTGCGTGTGTTGTTAGTTTATTAAAAATTAGGATTTATGTTTATTGTAAAATAGAAAAGTTGTCACAAATCCAAATTGCTGCTCATACAACAACGCCGAGGAAAGTGTTAGCAGACAGACATGCAGATATACATACAAACATAAAGACGTACAGACGTACACACGCATACATGTGCTCTGGTGCGTTTTGACCAGACTGTTTTTCTGCTAACACACACACATACAGATGCGTATGGATATATGACAGCTGACACTTTGGCGTTGACAGTTTTAGGTGCGTGGTAAAGATAAGACTTGTAAATGGCTTTAATTACTAACATTTAATGCATTTTAAAATGAGATTATAGCTGCACAAAAGTGCACAAGTACACATACACATACATACAAAAACACTTATATAAGTTTTCTCCCTACGCACTGGGAGGATTAAAAAAAACAATTTTTGTTTTTTTGGAGACGAGCTCCGTTCTTTATTCGATGCAACGAAAATACCAAAAGCC
>NW_017535518.1:2731999-2758934 GCF_001853355.1 Bactrocera latifrons | reverse complement strand
ACAATATTTTATAACTTAGTTCTATATTATATGTTGTTGTAGTTTTGTCACCTGAGCTGCGTTGTCACTTCTTGCTGATAAGCAAAAGGTCGTCAGCGGAAGTGCATTTCCGCAAGTGCACTAATTTCAGTGGAGTTGGCGATTTCATAATAAAAGTTATGTTTTGTTTAGTCAGCTTGGGAACGGAATTAATTTATATTGAATTTTAGAGTTTAGGGTGTTAACTTATATCGATATGCAATATGTCCATGTATCTAATTAGTATGAGCGCTCTGAAAAAACATTATAGAAATATATTTTAAAAAATTTAATATTTTTTTATGTTTATATAAAATATAACATATAGATATACGTATGTATATTTATTGTCACGGTACACTTATATATTGGATTTTTTTTTTTAAATATTTGTGTAAATTAAAGCTCAACCAGAAGTACTTGATTTTCCATACAAGGACTTGACTTTGATGTGTCAGTGTGTATGACAGCTATATGTTATAGTGAACCGATCTAAAAAATTTGTTCACAGATTTAATCGTTGGATAGGATAATAATCTATGCCAAATTTCATGAAGATATCTCCTCAAATTAAAAAGTTTTTCATACAAGTATTTATATCCGACCGTTCAGTTTGTATGACAGCTATATGCTATAGTGGTTCAATATCATCAATTCCGACAAATTTGCAGTATCTTGGTGAGAAAAGAATGTGTGCACAATTTCAGATCGATATCTTCAAAACTAAGAGATTAGTTCGCGTATACAGACATCTTATCTTATCATATCTTCAGTTTATAAAAATTATTTTTATGGAATATTCATTTTAAAATTCAATTATTTTAAAGCTGTTATTTTTAAAACTCAATGCCAAAATCCCGCTTCCGCCGCATGAACACACGTGCAACAAGTTTTGTGGCATGCCACTTCCTCTCTTTTCATTGGAAATCTCAAATCTGTACATTACAAATTCAAACGTTTGTTTGTATGTTTGCGGCCGCCATTTTTGGCAACAAATGACGCATCACCATTTACCTTCTATTGTCAATTTTAGTTTAGTTGCCATTTCAATCTTCCTTTTTTGGATTTTTGTAAATAAACTTTGAAATTTTTCAAGTGCCAAGCGTTTGTGCCACATTACTCGACTTCATTGCTTGGCATCAAAGACTTCAAATGCCGCCGCCATTCACGCCTTGTGGCTTTGAGTTCCACCGCAGCAACAGATGGATGAACTCATTTTTTGTTGTTGTTCCACTTGCTTTTGTTTTTGGGCTCAATTTCTGCAAAGGAAAATTTAGTTGTGCCGCGAAAATTTAAGTCGCTGGCAAATGAGCTGTTTGCTTTTATTGACGCATGTGGCGATTTTCTTGCGCATTTGTAATGTAAGTGTGGCGTATCTTCTAGTATACTTACATACATACATACGTATATAGCGACAAACAGAAAGAGCAATCTTTTGATCTAATTGTGAATAGTTTGGTTTAAAAATAGAATGCTCATATGAGGGCTTTGAGTGTGTTCTTCGCTTTGTGATTTAGTCGCTGATTAAGAAACAAGAGGTTTCGGTTCGTATACTTTTGGAATCTCCAAAAAATTTCGCCCGAAGAATTTACGATAATACGAAACCAGGATCTTCAACCACAGCAAAGCTCGCTACTTTAAAATACTCTTATTGTTAATGTTGTTTTTGTGTTGGCGAAAAACATTCCCCATATTATTTTGAGGAATCCAGCTGATTGTACATTCCTTGGACAGATAAAGCTTTCGGGTCCCAGTTTGTAAACAAATCGTTCAGGAAAAAAGTCATCACAGGCTTGCTTAGCCGGATTTTCAGGTCCTTATTCAGATTTCAGACATTGCGATATTAGCTTCGAGTTCGCTGATCAAACGCACGAGACTAAGGAAGGAAGGACTTCTCATCTCCAGCATAGAATTAATTCAACATTCGACTGGTTTCGGTCCCTGATCACTTCAGAATTCCAGGACACCTATTAGGCTGATGAGCTTGAAATGTCAGCTACTTCTGTTTTATCACTTAAAATAAAATGGGAACTGATAGGGTCTGTACTGGCTTCTTGCTTTTCACTGCTGGGTTCTCGGGCCACATGTTTCGAGCTCGCTGATCATACACTCGAGACTATGGAAGGAATGTTCCGCCTCCTTGTCTCTCGCAACGAAACACTTCAACATTCGACTGGTTTGGGTCCCTGACCACATCGGGATTCCTGGAAACTGTAAGATTGATGAGTTTTCTATGTCAAGTACTTCAGCCTCACTACTTGTAGAATCTTGGGATTTTGGTGCTTGAGCGAACTTGACAAGCACTGGTCAGATATCAGAAACTATGCAATCGCAAAGTTCTTATGACTTTGGATACATCGTAAGTGGTCTAGTGAACACCTCGCCCTCTGCAAAGTTCATCGGACAATAGTTATTGGTGTTCAAACTGGACATTTTATGATCGAGCTACATGCGGGGAGATTGAAAATTTTACCAGATATCTTACTCAAACCTTCTTTCGCAAATACCGCGTCTTTGCCAGATGAAGTCCAAATTACATCAGGTCTCACACTTTTGGACATGCAGATGAAACAGAAAGAATAAAAATATATTTTCGAAGCGGATTTGGGGTAGGTTCAAGGTACTTTGTCCTGATTTAATTTCAAATTACAGGAGTTTATATCTAGGATTATAAAGGACTGCACATGGAGTTATGGTTTTTTTTATTGTAGGAGACCTAACCTACTCCCAACTCATATTTCTCCCACGGAACCACCCAAATAATTATTGGTTCTTGGACTTATGGTAATATACGTATATTTGTTATGCACCAAGTTTTCTTGCATACTGAAAATACTTTCTTTCAACAACTAATTTCTATCACATGTTGGGTTCCATCCAAGTTAACGACAAACAACCGAGTTTCCACCTACGAATTGCAGCTGAAGCGCAACAAAAGCAATCCATTTCTGAATCGGATGATTTCTGTTGACGGGAAGTGAATCGTAACGTCAAGCGAAAAAGATCGTCGTCGAATCGCGGTGAGCCGGTATAAGCAGTGGACTGATCTAAAATGATGGTCCGGAAAGTTTGTCTATCTACTCACGGCACTGTCAACAATTGAATCGTATGAAGGAAATAATCGCCTAAAAGCGGCCAGCTTATTCCAACAGGACAATGCTAAGCCTCCCTCATAGTTAGTAACTCAACAGAAGCTCCAGGAGCTTGGTAAGGAGGATCTTTTACACCAAGTTATTACTACCTATTCTTGTTTATGACGAGTGATTATGCTGACGACTCAAAAGAAGCATATTAAAGTCAAGTCCAGTTCCAGATTTTTACCAATAATAACGACGGTTTCTGTGACACACGCCTGTAACTACATGTTGTATAACAAAACAGTGCCTGTTCCCGTTGTGACTAACACAGCTCATGACAAACAAAAACTCAGACGTCGGCTCCCTCAACTCGTCGATAATTTCGGTCTACTGTGACGAAAAATTACAATAATTATGGACACACTCCAAGCGAAAAATACAAATTATGCCAAATTCGTGGAAGGCAACACCCAGCTCTAACGAGTTAGAGCTACGTAAAATTGCGCACAAACTAGTGCAACAACATACGTGGTGTACCGTGCGCACGTACGCCGAGCCGAATGTCAAAACGATTTATATTACGATATCTGACAACTGTATAACAAATAAGCTCACGGCTGCTGTTGCACGTTGCACTCGTTGACGCTAAGTCGATCTACTTAATTATAATGCCGGGTAGTTGGGCGTTAAAGCAGCAACAACAACAATGTCTAGAAAATATCAACAATAAATAAATTTTAGTAAAACAAAACGTTCGCCATAACGATATAATACCGTTAAATCACTTCAAAATTATAACAACTGTGTGGAGGGTGCGACGAGGGAGTTGGACGGGCGAAGTGGATTAGAATATATGTGAAATGTTGTTGTATGAACGCAAATGTTGCCACAGCAGCAATAATAATTGTATTGTTAGGTGTCAAAATGCCCAACTCAAACAATTTATGACACTTTCAACGGCGTAGAGCACAATAATAACAACAACAGTAATAACAACGACTGACACACTGACAACTGCCGATTGGCGCGGCGCTTGCTCATACACTGCCATACAATTTGGAGTATGTCCATGCAAATGCTTAAATGTTAGATGGTTTGTGTGTGCCCCTAATTTGCTTTGTTGTGTTTTTTTTTTTTTTTTTTTGCAGTTTTATGCTGAGTAATTTTTAACAATTATATGTTTGTTATTGTTGCTGTTTAGTTTGTTTTGCACTCGCTCTAAAAAGTCGCAATTAGTCATAAACAAATGGCGGCTGTCGCTGACGGTGCGCCGGCGCAGTTAACTAAATTACAGTAACCCTTTTGAGCTGAGGAAACATTTATTTGATCGTTATTTAAAATTTATTTAATTTTTTTTTATTTCAATGTAAAGTTTTATACAGTATGTATGTACCATGCCGAAGGTGTATTGATTTTTCATTTGCAATGGACCGATTTAGCCATAGGAATCGCTCGATTTTTGAGCTATCAAACTGAAATTTCGCTTACGTTCTTTTCACTTCAAGAAGCTGCTCATTTGTCGGAACCGCCTATATCGAACGTCTTTAACATATAGCTGTCATACAAACTGAACGATCGAAGCCAAGTCATTGTATGGAAAACTTTTTTATTTGACAAGATATCTGCACAAAAGTCGACACGAACTATTTCCTAAAGAAATGCTATAATCTGCAATGATTTTTTTCAGATCGGACTACTATAACATATCGCTGCCATACAAACTGGCCGATCAAAATCAAGTCCTTGTGTGGAAAACTTTTTCATTTGAGAAGATATCTTCACAAACTTTGGCATGAACTATTTTCAAAGGCAACAGTATATTCTCCAAAGAAATTGTTCAAATCGGACTACTATAGCATATAGCTGTCATACACACTGACCGATCAAAATCAAAATAAAGATATTTGTTTATCCTTTTATGCAATAAGAAATGCATTTATGAAGGGCCTTATAGCAAGCTACCGTCTTTTCTTATTTTCTGAAAATTTAAAAAAAAATTGATTAATTTTTCATACATACATACATATGTACATTGTACATTTCTACATTTTTTTCTATTTTTGTGAAAATTTTTTGAATTTTTATTATATTTTTTCTCATTATATTTTTAAATATTTATTTTGTTTTAAGTTTGCATTCATTAGCTTGCTATTTGACTGCATGTTCCTTTGTCATTTTTTGCCTCCAACAATGCTTTAAATATTATTCAAACTGTGCCTTTGTACAGCACCTTAAATATTTGCTTAACACTTGGGGCCACACATTAAAGTTTCGCTTGTTTTGTGGCTATATTTTGCAGTTTTACTTTCAGCTGTTTTATTGTTGTTGCGCACAGCATGTGCGTGGTGTTGCAAGCAGTGTCAGGCTAACAAATGTTGCAAAAACCTGAAAAATATGGCATACATACGCATCTACTTGCCATACATATATGTATATTGTCATGAATATATACATATGTGTATATACATGCGTCTGCGAACTTGTAAACTCCAGCTCTGTTAAAAAATACTAAACAACGCTCACTCTCTATACGCCTATTTTTATGTTCTATTGTTCAGCTAGTATTTTTTTAAATTTATTTTCCCAATCGGCGTCTCACCTATTTCTCCTAATTGTTTGTGCACTCCAAATGGTGTTAATGCCGCTAATAAAAATGTTATATTCACATTTTCCACTTCAAAACGTTGCGTTATTTTTTACCATTTGCGTGTGGCGTTCAGGTGTTTGCTTTTCGCATTTGCACAGCGGCACTCTTGGTGTGATGATATTGATTAGCCGCTTGTTTGTGCTAAAAACTGCGGTGCGGCGGGGCGTATGAGTGAAATATGAGACGTTACAACTGTGAGCGAAGTGGTTCAATGCTTGACCTGTGAATTTCGCTGCGTTTATGACTAAAATCCAAAACAACATAACATCACTTTTCATAAGTTTTCAGGCGAAGACAACGAACGATATATAAAAACCACTCATATTGAACAAAATATTAGTTTTGATTATAAAACAGTTAGATATTGGTTATGTCTGATACGATACGATATATTGCTTGGGAAAATGTTTGAATGGAGGGAGAAAAAGTTGGCTTCGATGAAGCTTTTGCTGATTAAAAAAATTTTAACGATGCTCAAATTTCTATATATGTAAATTACATATTTGATATAAAACGTTCTTTATTATTGAATCAATCAAGTTTATAGATGGCAAGGTAAAAACTATGCGATAACTCATGAGAATGCGGTTTTAGAGAATAGATCACATTCATTAATCATCATTTTCTCTATATGTGCCTAAAATTCATCTTAAATCGGAGTCAATTATAGGAATCTAGCAAGCATAAGTCTTCATTTATTTCATTCGAATCTAAGAGCTAAGGTAAACTTGAATGTTTCACCTTTTAAAATTACAAAGTAAAGGTTTTCACATGTTGTTTATGGCATTAAAATGAAGAACCTACAACAAAAGTAATGATCGACTAGGAAAACAACACATTGTGCTCCAAAATTTGAATTTCATAGCTTTCATAATAAAACTTTGTCTGTGTGATCTTTTCTCTAAAAACTGACACCACCAATATATTACAGATCCAGTATTTTAGTACACCAGTTCAAGCTCGCATGAATTGTTTCCATTATACATTGAACAGGCGATGTCTCTTGTCAAAGATTAAGTATACCATCTGAACAAATTTCACTCACTATGACATAAAATGACACTTGTTATAAGCCTCTGCTGTGACTGCCTTCAGTGTTTTCAGCGAATTTATATTTTTTTTTACGGTTTCGGTTCATTTTTAGAACGCCAGTCGCTGAACTGGCAGACAGTTTATTCATTATATTCATAAACCCACGTCATAATGATGCGTTTAAAGAAATTACGGGTTTTCAGGAACGTTATCATGTATATTTTTTCAGACCTCATAAGATATCGTTCCCACGACAGTCGGGTCTAAATAACCGCCCAAGGTCTGTCAACTCTTTACCATTCCTACTTCAAGAATGTTTTCAGCGTAAACTACAATAACAGATTCAAGCACTATTTCACTAGCTTTTTGATGCTAATGTCATTGGAATAGATGGTGGACGACTCATATTAGACGAGTTTCCAATGACTTCATGACTGAGACTCCCCAAAACATTTCCGCAAAAATTTTTAATGATATCATTGGAAACTTCAAAGTTCATGTGAAGCAGGTATTCAAGTTTTTTCTAAACACACTTTTTTTTACTGACATACGAAGATTAAACTTTATATGAACGTCAAAAAGATTTTGTCCAGAGAAAACTTTTTTATCGATTCGGTTTGTGCGAGCAGTTTCAGTGGATCAGTTCAACAAAATTTTGATCCGATGGTACATATGTATATATTGGATAGACGAAAAGGTATTTTCGTATTTCTAATCAAACTTCAACTTACTTTCTTATATTTATAATTAACATTTTAGAGCTAGCCATTTTTCCGCTAGAAACATTATTCCATCAGTGTAAACGAACCAGACGAACTGATACAACATCGTCTCCGTAAACTCCACCAATTTCATTGGTGGCTCGCGTGCATTTTTCCCTTTTTTATACAAAAATTTCAAAATATAGCTAGTTTCATCATTATTTTCACTCATTTTTGAATAACTGTAACTTTTAATTCAACTTCCCCGAGTTAAATGTTTTTTTTTTTTTTTGGTTAAATGAAGCTTAAAATCTTACCTTGCCAACATTATATAGTTTGACATACTTTGATTGCTAGCACTGGAGATATACGACTTCAACGACATCTACTGACAAAATATGAAAAGATTTTTTCGACTACCAATACATAATATATTATGTAAGTTCGAATATTGTTGCTTTGTTGAAAAATTAAAAATCATTTAGAATTTTTTTTTTTTAATTTTGGATGCTACAAAGCTTAAAGTATAAATTAAGGAATTTGAAATCCAAAAATCTCAAAATATATTGGTTAAATAACTGTAAATGCTGAAGTTTTCATCACAGCAACTCTTTTATAGCAACTATAAATATTCCAGTAATAAATAAATTAAAAACGTAATTGGTTTCTGCCTTAGTTTTCTCTTAACCAGAATGGAAAATAGCGCATGTCTTTTGTAGACCCATATTTCGAACAAAAACTCAATTTATTTAATATAAATTCCAATTAAAATTAATTTGTGGGATCATAAGTTAAATTAAAAGACAGCATTTATGATTCTAGTTTCTGTTTACGTTTATTTATTGAAGTCAATTTTCCACAAAAAGTTCAATTATTTACTGGAAATGCCCTCAAATTGCCAAACTACGCGTATTTTCGAATTTAGTAATAAATAATCTAAGCCTACGGCATATATTTGTATGAAGTGTAAAAAATACTACACACATACACTAATAAACTTCCGTGGTTATACAAGAAATACTTCGATATGTAAATCTATACCTTTAAATAACTAATAATGCCTTAACCGCCAGCCAATTTAGCGGCTTGACTCACAGCGCCAATTTCAAAACATCGGAATCTTTGCAATACAAATTGTTTCACACAATTCAACATGAATTCCAGCATTTAATTAAGCTGTCAATCTTCGTAAAACATTCTATCAAGCCAAACAAAAGTCTAATTGTGGCTTTGATTACAAACAGTAGCGGGCTCACATATCAAGACACGCTGAAAAAAAATTAAAAACAAAATGCAATTTAAGTGAGTAAACTACTTGGGATTATGTAATAAATATGTTTATATATATGTATATTATATGGAGGGAACAAAAATTTTAGATATAGATTTATGCTAATATTGGATATTTCTGTACCCTCCGGTATATGAGTTAATTGCCTGCCGTTATTTTACATAAATTACCAAAACCCCCATTTGGCACTTCTTACTGTCAAATCAAATTGCTTTGACCAATTTAAGTCACGTCCACAGCCAAATTGTTATTAATAATGAATGTTCGTTTACAAGCGGCGCGCATGCGTGCGTGCTTTTGATGCGTGTGTGTGGTCCATGTAAGCACATTTTTTGCGTTTTTGTGTTTAACACGTAAATGCCATAATAGCAGGCATCAATTTGTTATTGTTCTTGTTGTACTTGCTGTCATGCTGCGAAACTAAAAATATAAAAACTGCATAAGACTCTTTCCTAAAAAAGTGAATGTGTCCAAAAGTATGTCTTATGGGCGTATGACAAATTGTAATAAAATACAAGAACAAAAGTAATATTCATTCGCTTACTTTTTAGAACTTTACTACATGTAAATGTACTATGTACGAACACATGTTTGGTGATTGGCGCTTAAACCTTTGGCCTGTAAATATATATGCAGCCATATGTGGAATGTCAGGTACGTCCTGACGTTTAACCACAGATCCTAAAAGTTGTAAGTCAACTTCAAACAGCAAATCAATTTTGAGATGATTTTCATTTGTTGAGAAGAAAACTGCACATTTAAAAGCTTACGAAGTATTTCTTAATATTATTGACATAAAGACTTTCAGTGACTTATGTAATATTCCAAGATCCAGCCAACCCTTCTTTTCATTGTCAGACGCCCAAACCAATTGAATGATCAACATCTTTCCACTTTCTTACCGAAGGCCGTTGAGAGTAGTGAACTCTCTTGAACTTTTTCAAAAATATGCCAATGGAAATCAATCTTAAATGGTGATAAAATATTCATCATAATAGAACACTGACACATACTAGAATTTGTATTGGTTTGGTTTGGTTCACAAGATATATTTCAATAATTTTACTTTTGCTACAATAGTAACCTCAGAGATATTCTGCGGTATTTTTGGGCAATATCTGGATATTCAAACCTTTAAAGTGAAATGCCTTGTAGTTTCATCTCAGATTCTTCAACTAACTTCTAGATCTATTACTGTTAAAATAACAGAATTTAAAAATACCAAGAGTGGACTACTTTTAAATTAAATTAAATAACATAAAATAAAAGGTAAAAATTAAATCATTTGAGAAATCCTAAATCAATAGTTTTTATATTATTGAACTCTTTAATTTCAACACTTTGTCCATTGATTTCGTTCCGGACTCATATTTTTATAAGAATTTGGATAGTTTTCGTGAAGCTGATAACTTAAATAGTTTCAAAAGACACAGCGCTTGTTGTCATCATAGTACCACTCTCATAAAATTACTCGTTGGTAATAGAACACCATAAGCTGACCGCTTCTGTACTAGAGCTTCCTTCAGACAGTCCAATAGTTAACTGTATGTACAGGTTCAAAGAGGACTGATGATAGTAAATGATTCCCTGTCAATACCACCAAGTACATAGCCAACCCTTCCTAATCGTCGATTCGAGCTAGGCCACAGTTTACGCCGACTTAACTCGATTCGACCTCGATCGTTTTTGCTTGAAGCCGTCGCAAGTGGCCAACAACCACACGCAATAGAAATGGATCAATTTGCAGCATTACAGCAAATTCGGTCTATGAAGTTTTTTCTGCATTAACCCCTATGTTACCCATACACCAAATATTTTTTTGTATCCATCCTTTAATTAAATGAGCTCCTGAACAATTGTAAAGTTGACGGTTCGATTCGTCAATTGCCATTATATTATCTACACTTTCGAATCAACCCGTTTTTGACATACACACATACCATCATAAGAGAAGGATATTTCTAATTTATTTTTACAATTTAACCATTAAAATGTCAGCATCATTGTACAAAACATCGTCATTGTGTGTTATTGAAAAAGTGCGTAAAGTAATGATTAAAATCGGGAATCAAAGTCCCTTAGGCATACATTAATATACCCCAAATAACTGTATATACCTATGTGTCAAAAATATCAATTGTTATAAATTTAACTTTTTCACGCTATTTTTGTACACGAAAGTATTCCAATATATATATATTACTTTTTGCACCTTCCGGTCACTCAATCGCACACGCTAATTTTCGAACTTCAATTGCACACATACCTACACCAACAAAAACGTTTGGTTTATGTATAGATATGTGTATATAATATAATACTTATTTTTATGACTAATCTTTTGCCTAAATCTCCTCACTGCAAGCTGCAATTTGTTGCACCGTCTTGCCGAAGTATTCGCAATTTATGTTTTCCGTTTGACATTTTTGAACTGCACGCACTCGATCGCAGAAAAATGCGAAAAATCAAATAAAGCAAACATAAAATGTGTAAAAGAATATGAATACATTTGTAAAAAGTATATTTCAAGTAGTAAACCTCTGCAAGCTGTTGGCGTTTAAATAAATTTGTAAAAATTTTCATTTTTAGTACGCAGATATTGCCCGTGGATGCATATGTACATAGGCTTTATGACAAATGCCTGCGAATGGGTTTTTAAAATCGCATTTAAATGCAAATTAATGTGTCACTTATTAACATCGTTTAGATCAATCACTGACTAAAGTCACCGTGCACCATAAGCAACTGATCAGGTGTTGCATGCAGACATTCATAAGAATGAGTCCAAGTAAAGCGTAAAAGCAATAACTTTGCCTGTCCAAATATGACTTGAACAAATCTTCATGGTGAATTTGAATTAGTAACGGTTTCTTGGTTGAGGGCGTAAAATAATATTTATTAGTAAATAATGGAGTATTTAAAAATTTGGATATTTTTATGTTATATAAATTTTTATTTGTTTTATGCCCCCAATGGATACCAAGGAGGGGTCATTTTGAGTTATAGACAAGATGCTTTCTCGAAAATTAGAAATCTCCCAAAGTACAAATGATTGTTTATATAAAGAGTATTGGCCTTTACACATTGTCAGTACAAATGTCAAAACTTATGGAGGATAGCATCTTAGATTAGATCTCCAGAATGTCAAAATATATTTAGGATCAAACAGTTATTTGAAAAATCGAAAAGACACTAATCCTTCTAACTATTCGATATTATATCTGAAGAATCTGGATCTACGAACAACAACAGAGAAAAGGTAGAATGTTGAAAAATGGGCTGTAAATATTTTTATATAGTATTATGTAACCCAACTATAAAGAATTTTTTTTTGGTCCGTGTAATGCACCCAAATTGACTCGACACGCTTCAAGAAAAACTTGATTAAGACCTTTGCACTGCGACCTATGGTATATTGTACCCTCTCCTATATCACATATGGTCACAAATATCCAGCACTTTGATTAATTCCAAGAGCTTACTGGGCGCGACTGAGGTGATGTGATTCCTGTCCACGTAAATGGATCCTAGGACAATGAGCCTGCTTCTACAAACTGCTTTTAATGCCACTTGACTATCGCAAGTATAGCATAAGCTCTTTGCGATGAAGATTGATTTCTGCACATTATGGTATAGCAAAAACTTGTGCTTCGAAAGACTCTCGGAAAACGTCCGATTGGTATGGATAGTTTGGTATGCGGTCCTGCAATGTCTACTAGAATGCCTTCTGTGTTTTCGAGCCGTCGGTGTACCACTGGATAGTGCTTCCCATCAGTAATCGAGCATGGAACCACTCCACTCCGCCTTACTGCCGAGAGTAACTCTAAACTTATTTGTAAAGTTTACCCTCCTTCTAGCGCCGTCCCTTGGAAGAAGGGCCAAGGTGTGTCTTCCGCATCCATTTCGTAGACTTAAGCGCCTTTAAACTATATCACATAGAGTATTTTCAAATTTACCTCGCGTCATTATGACAATATCATCGGCCTAACCCTTGGCACCAATCCTATTGTTAGTGAGCAATTCATGGATTTATCTATTACTAGGCTCCATAGCAGAGAGGATATAACTCTACCCTGTGAGCAGCCCCTTGTAGTAACAAGCTCAATCTTGCTCTCACCCACAATGGTTTCAACTAAAGAGGGACAGAAAGAAAAAGTTGAAAAAAAAAGAAAAAATATGAACAGACCTCTTAGATGTACTGTACTTCTAAAGCTCCCTCTGAACACCTTCGCTTCGTGCCTTAATATCATATTTTATCAAATAACTTCGCACTCGCCCTCGTTGCAATTTAACCTTCAATGACTTCAAAGTTTACTTTAAAAAAATTCATTTCGAATTTGCCATTAATTCTCTAATTGAAATGAACTGCAAAGCAAGTGTCCGAAGTATCGATTGGTTAACTTAAAAACACTTACCCAGTTCACAAATTGACTTTGTCATGTGCGAATAAAACATAAATCAAGATTAACCGATATTTTTTGAGCATGCGTCGAGCACTCTAAATTAGAAATCAATTAAGACACAATTACAAACCGAAAGCACACAATAGCAAAGTTAGAAGCAAAACCCCAAAAAGAAACAGAGAAATGCCAATAAATTTGAGAAATTAATAATGGAAAATCCAGTCGATTGCAATAAGTGCATTAAAATGCAAGGCGTGCAAGGAAAACGGTCATTACTACACACAAAAACAAATAAAGCATGCACTGAAAGCAATCGAACAACCCAAAAGCACACAGAAATACGGCCGACTCGAGACAACTAAACTTTTGACTAATCAGGCTAGCACTGGCAAACGTTTGCGCTAGAAAAGGTATTCATGAGTATGTACTAAATATCGAATTGGCCGCTGCACACTTAAAGGGTGGTTCTAAAGTAGTGTTTTTTTCTATTATTGAAATTTTTGGATTATTTGAATAATTTTCCAAATCTTCTATAGAATAGTTAGACACTTTCTTGATATATGTGAATTTGGTTATTGAAAAAGCCGAAACGGGGGTAGCTGCTTTTAAGACCTAGCTGATTTTAAAAAATAAAAAAAATTCTCCTCAGTCCATAAAAACTGAAAATCAATCGGCTAGCTTTTATAATAGCTTAACCATATAGCACAGCTCACCTCTTAGTTGGTGAATAGTGGATAATGCTGAATGATTTGCTCCCTTCATGCCATCTTTAACGCCGGGCTTGAGCTTCGGATGAGAATATGAGTAGAATTAGCACTTTTACAGTTTTGTTAGAACATTGGAATAATGCTCGCGGCATTGTGCCACCTAATAATTATGGAGTCACACTCATCAGAAATGAATGACGGTCTAATATCACTAATGTGTACGTCTCGTTAAAACCCTGACAGGCATCAGACTCCATTTTTCTCCTGTCATCGACAATTGGCGTAGTGCGGCGGCTCCTTCTTTGATCTAGACGGCTCTGAATGCATAGCCTCATAGTGGCATGCTTCAACTCTCGCTTTGGCATTCTTACTGAGACCACCTTGTGACCATTAAAGACGACTTTCGGGCCGTTCCTACGACAGTCGGTTTTACGTGACCCGAACGGCCCGGATTTTTATCTGGCCAAGGACTGTCAACTCGGCAGAATTCTGCCGCTCAACAACAATTACCATTTCGTCAGATCGATAACAGCTTTGTTTCAGAATCCAATCAGCATGAGCAAGTAAAATAAAAACAAAAATAAAAACAAAAATAAAAATAAAACAAACATTGACGAAAAGAAATTGAAAAGTAAAAGAATGTCGAAACCGACATCTCAATCTTTCGCTGGTACGACAAAACCGACGCCATCTAAAAGTAGTGAAAGGACCTCTACGCCAATTGTAAGAGGTTCAAAGTTAAGCCCTTTAGCGAAGCAATAGTCGAAAGAAATCGGTGGAAATCTGTCGACAAGCGATGTAAGTACAACCTTCAGTTGCAGCGGAATCGCTAGCACTAGCAAAGGAACCTCAATTAGACTCACGAGAAACTCAAAAGTAATCAGACGTAAATCAGCAGAGGACACGTCGCCGTTTGGCAGCCAAAATGGGCATGGATTATATTGCCATTTCGGTAGCAAGTGAAAAAGAACCAGAAGCTTGATTCAAACATCTATCTGACTGATATTTCAAATACTTGAAGTCATTTGAATACTCTTTTCAACAAAACTTATGCCATTTTATTCCCAAAAAGGTTTCTTTCATAGTTTTAAGATTCAATAATATGGTTTAGCCCTTGTTTGGGACAACACTACCTTATGATATTGGGTAAACTCCTATTAAAAACGGTATCCCACTTATAACTGGATATATGTATCTGGAGAAAAATTGACTTGAGTACTAAAATCACTTTATCAAGAGAGTTGGAGATCTCTAAGATACTCTTTAAGTCAACTAGTTGAAGTTCTATAATAATAGTTTCAAATAAAAATGGTTTGTGAGTTTTTGAGTGTCATGAAATTTTTGTTTCGTTGGAATCACCCTATATCTATACCTAGATAGGCACAACGAAATTCGCCACTCGGCGGCCTAACAATCAATTATCATAAATTTCAAATTAACCAATGACTTGAAGCGGTCCACTTCCATAAGAGCCCGTAAATACATACATACACACATATACAATGGACGGACGGACGACTCGTTGATGGACAGACGGAAATACCGACATTTCGAGTAGCCGAAAAATAAATAATAAACCAACGATTGCATACAGAAAACACTACGCTTTTGGCCAAACTACTTAATTGCCTTGCGGCGCAGGTAATCAACAGGCAATTAAGCGCGTTTGAGCCGTTGACTTAAAGTTGACATTTGAAATGTCAAATTGATGAATACAAATGAACACAAAACACAACGCATGCAAGCACTGAAGAGAATTCAGACAAATATTTGTGGGAAAACAAAACTAAAATGAGTTGAAGAGTTTCAACTTCGTATTTTATAACTACTAACAGACATTAATCATACTAAGGCAGTAACCTCAAAGTTACTTGTCATATTTGACAGTTGTGCGCAGAGATTAATAGAGCGTAGTGTATGTAGGCTCTCTATTGGCTAAACAAATTAGATTCTGTGCACTCAACTTTCCACAAGGAAGAGCATATCATGGAGGCTGGTTTTGAAGAAATTCTGAATGAAAGTTACTGCTAAGCACGCACACATATATACGTGTTGTATGTATGTATTTACATATACGTGTATGTACATCTGTGCATAAGTCATTGCTTCTACTGCCTGCTACAGTATCTCTATTGGCCCACCTATAGCCAACACTCAAACTAAAGTGTGTGCCACACACCTACATATACAGGCTAACACACACTAATGCATATGCAAATATGTATGTAGACATGCCGCCCACTGCTGACCCATTTATCTCGGCCAATGCGTCGCCTCATTTGCATTTTTATATGTCTTCATTGCGAGTGAGTACAAGCACATGCAGAAAAACAATCTCGCGCGATGCAAGTTGCAGATAAACCAGTACATGCAACATGCAACATATGCATTTACGTACATGTTTCTCTGTTGTAACTAAACATGTAAATCATATTTATGCTTCTATTTACATTGATTACCCACGAAATAACGCGAATAGCACAGAGACCACCATGAAGGGGACGTCCAATCATGTCCATTGGCGGTTTCACGTATATACCCTACATATGTACACATGTATGTTCGCTTGGCTGACAGGATGCACGTGGTCACGGTGCATAAATATTGGGTCCCACCACTGGGCTTTCGTGCTCTAATTCTTTCAGATCATTAGAAAATTCCAAACGAGCTCAGGTATTTTCATATAGGCATTTAATGCTGTGAACCTGTTTCGAGTGCGGTTGACAGTTTAAAGAGGCATGTATGTATGTATAGATTTTACTATCAGTGAGTCATTTTAACTGCGAATATTTTCGCCCCAAGCTGACTAATATTAAATTATAAATTCATTAGAAAATACCTGTCTGCGTAATTTTTAGGTTACGTAAGGCTGATGACGCGTTTTCAGGTTAACGGACAGCTCATGGTACTGCTCTATATATGGTTTGTCCGGAAAGTAATAGGACTGAGTCGATTAAAAAAATTTTATTGCACCAATTCTTTAAAATCTTTCCAAGTAGTCTTCTTCTGCATCGACGAAGCGCTGCCAGCTCGATTTCCAAGCATTAAAGGCGTATCAGAAGACATTATCCGGAATAGCCTTGAGAGCCGAGATGCATGCTGCTTGGGTCCCCTCTCTTGTCTCAAAATACTTGCCCTTCATCGGCCTTTTCAGGCAAGGAAACAAAAAAAGTTCGGGGGGCCAGGTGTGAGCCGAGGTGTTGGCCAATTGTAATCGGCTGCGATGTCTTGTGGGACCCTTTGTTTTAGTTCCTTGAGGATTTGCACGTAGAACTTGGCATTGAAAGCTTTTCCAAGTGAAACCCGATTAATAGTCGAGACCTTGTCCCATCCCATCCCTCACTGGAACTGGGTATAATGCCTTGATTAATTTTTGGTCGCCAAGATCTTTTGGGATGGAATCCACAAATTACCAGAAATTAGGGAAAATGTTATAGCTACTGATGGGCAATACTTTGAATTAAATCCCTACATGTTTATCTCAAGTAAATGTTCGATTTTGAAAAAGAAACCCAATAAGAATAGTAATATCAGACTAAATTAGCAGAAAATTTCGGGATCTAACTTACACTGTTATAGGTAGAGTTTCTAAAAATCTTTGAAGACCTAAAATTCTGGACAAGCGATGGCTCGAAACTGGATGTGTAGGAGTTGGTGCGGGAATATACTGTCCAGTGTGAAAAATAATGGCACTCGAAAGAGGAGACTGTAGGAAGAAGGTGGGAATACTAACTGGTCATTGTCTGTTAGCCACGTACGCCTGAAGTATAAGGCTGATCGATCGAGAAGACTGTAGGAAATATCTAGAAAAGATCACAAAAAAACAATAGAGAGAGCCTTATCTATCTGGCGGATAGTAATCAGTAATCTGGCAGTACCCACAAAGTATCCGAAACTTATTTCTCTTAGTGTGCGCATAACGATAACACCATTTGACGGCGACGTCAACTGCGCACACTAACTCCAACCCATTAAGAGTATAAAGTGTAAAAGTATGGTATTTACAAGTTGACTCAGTTTCTTTTTTGTGGCCGCACACTTGGTTGAAATTTCTTCACGCCGCCGCATCCACGGAAGATAAAACCACCAGCAGACGATCTCATTGATCACGTCCATATTAAAACGAATGCCACCGAGCCGGTTGCCACCTCGACGACAAGCAATAGCCGGCTACTTAGAGCATATAGCCTAGAACAGCGGCGGTGGTCGCAGCCACAAAAACAACAAACGCCATCGAATCCGCCAGCCATCTAGTTAGCCACCCAGCAATGTTACGCTTCAGCGCGTCCGTGGAAATCTGGGCGGTTGCTTGCACAGCTGCTCTGATGCGTCTGTATTTTAGGAAGTGTGTTGATGGTGCGCCCACCAACCGCCAACCAGCCATCCATAGCTCTGACTTAATACCTGCCTGCTTGGCGTTAGACGCGTACGCGACTTCTGCCTGCCTTTATTTATATACATTTTGATCGAAGTGTACAACATGGGTCATAACATTTTCTTTCAAGCCATTAAAGGCAACAGGCGTAACGGGCATTTGTGTGTGCCGCAGACACTGGCAGTTTTCTAGTCTAATTTTATATATTACTTTATTAATTGTGCGACATTGTAAGGAAGAGTTTGAACTCATGTGCGGCGCACAACTTTTCTCGAAAATTCAGTGGATTCATAGTGAGTTTGATGATCTCCTCATTGTCCAGAATGGTATGTGGTAAGGAATAGTTGGTTTCTTGCCACGGATTCCTACTTTACCTTCTTGTTCTCAAGTATCTTTGGAAGGGAAGCTGTTTTATCAAATTAAATGCTTGAAATAACATTTACATTACAGAAATACTCGAAGATCTGGCAAGAGGTTGATCGGATGTTTAACCCCACTTCTTCTTCACAGGTAACCAGGACGAACTTCAAAAGACAAACTACAAAGTATGATACTTGCCATGGCAAAGATTTATTTTATGGCTCTTGTTTCAATTTTACAGTTTTGCAACCTCTCCAGATGCTTTCGTTCGTGAAAGATATTATCTTTCGTCATTTAAAGATAAATTCCAAGGATGTAGATATTGATAGTTAGATAAAAAATAATTTATGTTTTGCACTCCCTCGCTCTCTCCAATATCTCATATGGTCACAAAGGCTCAGCTCCCTGAATAAATCTAGGCGCTTGCTGTGGTGACTGAGGGGATGAGATCCCTGTCAACGTAGATGGATCCTAGAGTCTGCTCAGGTTGTATTGTCAAAGAAGTAGAAGAAGTCCTAAACTAGAAAGACGTCTATAAAAAGTCGATATTTAGCTTTGAAAATCTTTATTTTGTAGACTTGTACTCCGTTTACCTACAAACAGAATCCATTAGAAATACCTAACGTACGACAAAATATAATTTTCTTAACCTCAAACTACTCATTTGCAATTACAACGTTGCCATATCGGTCACGCCCCTGTCGCCTGTCGCTTGTCGTCACAAATCATTCGATTTATTGGCGCGCATTAAATGGCCTATGTCGCCTATACACACACACACATACATACATATATAATATATGAGAGATATGTACCACAACTACGAAGCCACCAACAAATATACGCGCCTAATAAAGCCAAAGCCAATCACGGCTAACAACCTGGAAGTAACAAAATAATAACTCAATTACATTATGCAATTTTCCAAAGCAATCAAGTCTTGTATCTTAATTAAAATATAAAATTGAAATGCCATTGAAGACTGCCAATTTGACTGAGCGATTGACAGACGGCGACTGGAGCGGTTAAGCGCCACTAAAGTGATGAGAAATATTGTAAAGACTACATATACAGCAGATGAATGTGTGCAACGTGGCTAAAAGCTTTTGAATTTCAAAATAATAACAACTACAACAATTATATTTTCTTCTTTGGAATTAATTTTTGGATTTTCGTGGTTACCAAATGGCTTATCATTGCCAAAATTGTTGTAAAAAAATGATCAAACACAAATTTTTATTCCTCTTGATTGGTACTTTGAACGCCTAAACAATTTTGGGTCACGCTGAACACAACTATGTCTACATTTATATTTGACTCGGTAATTATAGATGAAATCCTTACAGAACCCTCTTTGAAGTTGTTTTAACAAGTTTGTTAGTATTTCAATCTATTTATTTTCATTTAATTTTTGATTCAAATTAGTTTCGAGGAATGTTTTTGGAATAGTCCTTGACCGGCTGTAGCTGCTTGTTCATCTACTTGTTCATGTACTTCTTCTGTAAAACTAAAAACAATCTGGAAAAGTATTCACTGAGATTGAAATATCTCTCATAATAATATATATTATAAACCGTGATCCTATCCTAAAGTAAATATCTATGTTTGAATTCCTAGCCCTAATAAAAGGCTGACAACCTACAGATCTCCGGATTTTTATACAAACTATGTATAGGTACAGTTTACTGGGCAGAATGACCAATCATGGTATTTTATCCTTTATTAGAATTGAATTATTTCTATACTAATTAATCTCTTCCTTATTTCGAAAAGTAATAACAAAGCTGGTGTGGTGGAGTTTCTCAGAGCTTCGACTCCAAATTTCTGTTCCTTGCCTGTATGTATTTTATTCCTTTTGATTTTCCGTTCGGACAATGCAAGAATTGGTTCATGAAGAATAGGTTATGTAGGTAGGTTAGGTTGCTTTAGGTTAGCTTAGATGGCAGATCACAGATCGCACCTGGACTGCTAAATGTATGTAGTCCTTTATGAAGCCTTAGAAAAGAAGCGCTTGTAGGTAAGAAGTGCCAAACATTTTTTAAGTATGACAATCGCTGAAGATTATCGCAGTCCTCTACTAATAAAATCTCTAAACAAGAACTAAATGAAAATAGCATTTTTGGTCAACTGTATTTTTTCTATTGGTATTCTAAAGTTGGAAGTAGCAATAGTCAATTCTTAGTCGATGTTTCCAGACGTGTTAGGTTTAGTCATTATTTACCGAGACGAAAACTATCGACAAAGTTTCATCAGGTCGATACTATGGCTTATAGTTATATAAACTTGAGGCGGAACAACTTACTGGAGCCCCAAAAAGACTCTTCGATTAGTAATGGGAGCCAAAATCTCAGCCCATAAAAGAGTCTTCGATTGGTAATGTGACCCAAAATTCCCAGTTTTATGATTTCGTTATCAATTTTCTTACAAATTATGCTCTGAGTTTAGTTTTAAAGCCAGCAAAAGTAATTTAACCAAATAAATCTAAAACTCTTGATAAATTAAGCAATCAAGGTAGCAGCGCTATCAATTACTCATTACGCAAAGTAATTGGTTACTCATATGTACATAAATGTGGAACTGCACATAACTGTATTTCGAAATGACTCGCTAATGTGGTTTTGAAAATGAAAATGTCCGGTCATCTGTGGACCAACATTTATTTTGGGAAGGCAAGGTAGCAACAAGCCAGCCGGTAGCCGCCTCCGGTGCTGCTACGCCCACACTATTTAATTCGCAATTTTAACTAACAGTTGATATATACAAACGTACATATATTATAGGTATATGTATGTATTTACGAGTATATTACAGCTCAATACTTTTTAATTTGCTAAGCGAAACGTGCTCATTTCAGAAACAAGCCAAAACTAATGGCAACTCCGGCCAGGCAAAAAAGCTAAGCACTGGCAAAAATAACCAAAAACAGCAACGAAAAAATGTCAATAAACAAACCCACGCTTCCTTAAAATAAAGCCAATTACAAACGAACGCATGAACCTGATGTGTGAGTGTGTGTGCGTGAGTAAATGTGCAACAAGGAAACACTACCAATTTATGCATAGATATGTACAAAGCTTATATACATGTATATGTGTATGTGTGTGAATTAAAAAATCACATTATAAATGACAACACATGTGTGGAAAATTAAAAGTCAGTGATTTGAAGACATAGCGCCGATGAATAGCGAAAAAATAAACAAACAACTTTGCAACAACAAACAACTTGGCGACAAAAAATTGCATATTGAAATTACTCAACAAGCCATAGGCAAAATATTACAAACACGAAAAAAATGAAACGAATCAATGAATATCGAAGCAAGTTGACTAAACTCGACTTTGTGCGCAGGCGTAGTGTAGTTCCGCTGCTACCGAGAGCAATTACGACGCTCTAGAGCTGTGCGCATTATATATGCACGTATTAAATATATTTGAATATTCATTATTGCTTCACAGACTAATTTAATCAAATGACCAAATACTTCGAGCAAAAAGCAAGAAAAGTCGATTCAAGGAAGAACTACTCTGTCGTTTCAGCAATATCGGTTTTTACCTTTATAACAGCACAACAGTTTAAAGAGACACTTTGCTATTGGCAGACATGCCAGCAGACTGGGAACACCATACAACAAGTAAAGTAGAAAATGGGTCTAACTATATCATAAGTGTGGGCGCCTGCGATCCGGTACTCATACGCCTCCTTTTTTAACCAACCAACCATTCTAGAATAAAAAGAGACTATAAACAAGTAAGGAAGGGCTAAGTTCGGGTATCACCGAACATTTTATACTCTGGAATTATATCTGAATTTTTATTCAAGTTAAAGCTTGCACGGACGGATAGACGGACATCCGGATTTCAACTCTACTCGTYACCCTGATCACTTTGGTATATGTAACCATATATCTGACGATATATACCGTTATTAGCAACTTTATTGCGAGAGTATAAAAATGATGTCCTCTGAATTACATGAAAATATCTGAGAGATTTACCGATATTGTCGGTGAAAAATTAGGTTAGGTTAGTTAGGCACTGAGTTCTTCGTGTTCGATATCAGGGACCTTGAAAAGTTATACTCCGATCACGACAATTTTTCCACAAGGAATACCTCAGCTCAAATACCGTGTTTGTGTAAAGTTTTATCATTGGTTCCTAATGTATATATTATACAGAGAAGGCATCAGATAAAATTCAAAATAGCGTTATATTAGAAGAAGGCGTGGTTCACCCATATTGCGTACATGTCATCAGGGTTAAGAGAATATTATATACCGAATTTCATTGAAATCGGTCGAGTACTTCCTGAGATATGGTTTTTGGTCCATAAGTGGGCAACGCTACGCCCATTTTCAATTTTTAAGAAAAGCCTGGATGCAGCTCCCTTCTACCATTTGTTCCGTAAAATTTAGTGTTTCTGACGTTTTTTGTTAGTCGGTTAACGCACTTTTAGTGATTTTCAACATAAGCTTTGTATGGGAGGTGGGCGTGGTTATTATCCGATTTCTTCCATTTTTGAACTGTATATGGAAATGCCTGAAGGAAACGACTCTATAGAGTTTGGTTGACATAGCTATAGTAGTTTCCGAGATATGTAAAAAAGGCCTTAGTATAGGGCGGGACCACCCCACTTTTCCAAAAAAATTATGTCCAAATATGACCCTCCCTAATGCGATCCTTTGTGCCAAATTTCACTTTAATATCTTTATTTATAACTTAATTATGACACTTTATAGGTTTTCGGTTTYCGCCATTTTGTGGGCGTGGCAGTAGGCCGATTTTGCCCATCTTCGAAATCAATCTTCTTATGGAGCCAGGAAATACGTCATCATGATATCTCAATTTTTACTCAAGTTACAGCTCGTTCTTTATAAAAGGTTTCGAAATAACTCAATAGAATTATGAGAAATAGAACAGATTCTAACGCCAGAGTAAGATCTAACTCACCATTAAGTCCGTTCTGGCTCAAATGCGATCTGATCAAATTTGACCCAGACTGGAAAAAAATATATTTTCATGCATTTTAATACAAATTTTTATTACCGATTTCCAAATAGGTTTCTGAGCCAATACGATCCATTAAATTTTACATACAATTGTTACAAGCCTCAGCTGGGATAGCCTTCAGTGCCTTCAACAAATTTTGATTTTTTAGGTTTCGGTTCGGTTATGAGTTTAATGAATGTTTCGCCATCTACTTTGTCAAGCATCGCTTTCGCGATCTCTAGGTTAAGATAGGTCGTAGCGTTGATCGAAGATTAAAGGAACTCACATGGACAATTATTTGTACTTTGTGTTAACCAAAAATTCCTTATAGATCAACAAAGCGTTTTGAACTTACAACAAATTTATTAAGTCAATCACAGCCACTTCGTTGGGTTCTGCAGAGGTGTGTCTACCAAGATATTTCAATATCAGTCAGAGAAAAGCCGATCAATGGAGAAAAAAGTAAGAAAATGATTTTACCTCACCGTCCTGGATACAGCTTTGACAAGAGCACCTTTGGCGACCTGTACTCAATGTCGGTTTTGTAAAAGATTCAGGTCTTTTGGTACGTTGACACACTTCATACCCAAAATATTAACCCAAATGTCTTGAGTCGATCCAAAAGTTTTTTTTTATTGTTTCTTTTTCTTTTGCGTTCGCAGTTTACAAGGACCAGTCCGAGTCAAATTTGATCAGATGGTATATAACTTTTGTAAAAAAATTTTAGAGTTTTCCGAAAGACAATATCAAAATTTTGTGTAAACCTTATGATAACTTTTCCACACAAAATGTTCTTTCTTACACAACTTTCTAATGCTTTGCTATACAATCAATATACTCATCCTGCATTTAATGCTCTGAGCCACTTACATTGCGTTGAACATCCGTCTTAATTATCCAGTCTAATAAATATAGCCGCTATGTTGTCAACACGTACTCGAATCTTTCATCCGCTGTCTGCACGAATCGCGCCACTAGCAACTCATTCAAGCTTCTTCTTCTTTAACGACTCATTCATAAAAATATTAAAACAACAATAATAAATATATTATAGCGATAATAATGGGAAGCCACTTAAGTGAATGCAATTGAATAGACTTTTCCAACATATGTAAACATATATACATACATATATGTACATATATTAGCAATGACCGATTGAGAGACAACAAACGAAATTATGGAAATGCCTAGGGTCATACCGCGGCACAACGCGGACATGTGTGGACGCAAAGACAAACTGAGTAAATTTAGCAAATAATATAAAAATGTAAATTAAAGTGATTACCGGCAATACGCATGCGTGTCTTACAAGCAGTTATATGTGTACAAACGTATATGTATGTATATTCACTGCAGCCAACAGTCAGTCATTCAATGTAGAATCACTCAATGAAGCCCACATGAAAATTTACTTGCAACACACAAACGAGCTCTACTCTCGTCTCTCCTACCTACCTAAAAGCTAAAAGTAACAAACCATTAATGGCTACAACAACTATAGATAGTATACGCTTGCGATACTCAAGCGACAAACTCCTTTTGGCCATTACAGCTTGCTGCCGCCCAAACACGTGGTTTTCATTAATGAAATCTTCAAAATCTCCTACACACATACTCAAATTTGCATACGCGCAAACATATAAACACATCCTCAATCAGACACATACAAACACATACACTCGGTGCACGGTGCAAGCCGCCCAACCAACAAACCATTCACAATTTGCAATTGTCAGTTTCCTTGGCGGCTAGCTGCAGGGGCGTCCGGAAAATGAGCCAGTCTCACCTGAGTTCGCGCATGTGTTGGTGTAATTTCCATATGTACTTATATATGGATGTGTATATATATGCTGGGGTATGCGCCTCGTCGCCAGCGTGTGAATGTGGGCGTAGGCCAACCAACGCCAACTTGCGTCCCACATTATTTAAGCTGAAAGTCATTACAATTTTTGAACGCTGCTCGCTGATGCTATTTATTATGTATGTACCGTATTTCAGTTTACATATATATATATATATATATATATACATTTGGGATATATGAATTAAAAATGCATTAATTTTGTTGCCTTTTTTTGCACTCAAATGGTTTGTTTACTTGCCCATCTCGTTTTGAAGCCGTCGAACATGCGCAGCAAAGAGTCGCCTTAATTGACCAGCTTAGCGTTGCTTAACAATTCAATTTTCGATCTTCATTCATTTATAATTACGTAAGTAATATGCATAAACTGTGAAATAGTCTAGTAATTTGACAAAGAGATAGCAAATTAGACTCAATATCACGCAGTGGACCCCAAGTTCCTTTATGAGTATTTATTATTTTTTCTGTGGCATGAGTTCTACATTTTGAGACCTTTGAAATTTGCAAGACATTCTTGATTTTTCCAGTCCTCAAAACTCTTTTCATAAGAACTTTTTTGGATGATCTTGGTTGATCGATGGTATTCATTGCGTTTTTAGCTTTAAATTCGGTCACAATCATGGGTCGATGCGATGGTGCATTATCATCGTGTATAATCCATGAGTTGTTCACGATGCACCAAACACGAATATCGAAAGAAACAATGAGCATTGCCTTGATTTTTGAGCGATTTTAGCGTGATGAACGCGAGGTCGCACGATCAAGCATATCAAAAGAGATCTCTTTACTGTACTCCTCAGTTTTATCGGGAGGAGTCGAGCAAGAACACATTTTGTACCCAATATATCCACCAAAATCATTCGAACGGACTCGTGAAAGATGTCGAGCTCTCTTGCCATCTTTCTAACACTTGCCTGACTTTCAAGTACTATATCCGTCACTTTTTTATTAAGTAAGCATGTCTTCAACGATCCTTCGAACATCTTTGTAGACTGTGTACTACTCGCAGGCTTGTGTTTTTAATAAAACTGAATCAACATTCAACTAAATGCCAATATTCCCAAAGATTCCGCTTTCGAAATTTGGTAAGAAATAAAAAAAAAAATTTAGACAAATTCTTTGTTCGATATTTTTATGCATTTTAAAAATCGACTTTACAGCTGGCCTGACCCTACTAGCTTAATCGTCGGACTCAGTATAGCCGATGAGCTCGGTGGAAAGGGCCCGTTACCCAAATCTCATTAGGATAGGAAGAAGCAGGTGTTTCCCCTGTCGTCATGCACTCTGATCCCTGGAACTTCTAAATCTTAGCATAGTTCATATGACCACAATAATAAATATATGTCCTCACTAGATACTGTCCCATGGGCACTCACACTTCTTCTTCTTAATTGGCGTAGACACCGCTTACGCGATTATAGCCGAGTTAACAACAGCGCGCCAGTCGTTTCTTCTTTTCGCTACGTGGCGCC
>NW_017535518.1:2711526-2728789 GCF_001853355.1 Bactrocera latifrons | reverse complement strand
CTGGCGTGAACTTCTACACATGACCCCATCCCCCTGGGCACTCACACAGTATTGCTAAATATTTTAGAGGGCGTGACTTGTCAATGTTGCAGTGAGGAAGATGAGGTGGAAACATGCAAGCACTTTCTCCTCCACTGTCCAACTTTCGACCAACTAAGGTTGAAGCGTCTTTCTAAGGAGCCGGCAAAATTGCTTTGGTAGATATTAGCCAACTCAATAAATTTTTAGCTTGCTCTAGGCGCTTTATAGATTTACGACGATGTTTTTGATTCGTACTTAAAAGTTCTGGGCACGAGTACAATTTGATAAACCCCAGCCATAAAGTGGGTGGGAAGTTTCCAAAACCTTTTGACTTACAATACTTGTTTCTACAAACCAACAAAGAATTTCAGGCTAGTATTCAACGAACTGATATGAAATTTTTTACTATCACAAATACTTAATTTCCGCAGAGACCGGCATGCGTGTCTAAATTTCATAATTGGCTCCCCACTTAATCGAACGTCTATGGCCTTCAGTAATTTTGACAGCATCTTCGCTTAAAGCCAAATTGCAAAAATATATTTATTATTACTTTTCTTTTTGTGTCATTTAGCTCATGTAGAGCCTTAGGCACGTCGCGACGCATGTCCAAAGCGCAAAACATTTTGTCAACTCTAAAAAAAAATCTTAAAAAATCGACGTACCACTTGTTTTATTGCTTTTGACGTCTGGCAAAAATTGACATTTAATTTTTTATATCATTACCAAGAAGATTGCAGACATACATGCATATATGCAAAGGCTTGTCTACCTGCCTGTTACCTGTCTGCGTAAAGTTGTATGTACGTCGCAGCGGCTCATCGCCGCTATTGTGTCCGCTGACGCCGCAATCGTGTCGGTCGTCTGTCTGTCCTGCTTGTAAGTCTGGCTTTCAATTTGTCGCTATTCTTATTGAAGGCTAAGCGTTGTCTCCACTTTGTAATGAGACAGACACTTTTACAAAAGTAAAGTATGCAAATAAACCGACCAGTTTTTGGAGCAGTGCGCCACATGCCGCCTCTTCAGCTGAAGCTTATTTCTTTCCCCTGTCTTATTGGCATTGTGCTCATTGTGTATTTGCAACCTCGTTACTTGAGAACTTGTAACGGCTGTTGATTGTAAGTGAAATAGCGATTTTGCCTGCGGCACTAGTTGTGGGCTTTGTTAATACCCTCTGTTTTGTCTTTTTTTGGCTTATAATGAACTCTGCCGTGCCCACTTGTTTGGTGGGTTTTTAGGAATGAATTGATTTTTATCAGCGTAGAAACAAATTTAAAACGTGATTGCGAACATCGTGATACTTCCTCAAAGCTACACCGTCATCTTTTCTTATTATACTTTAAGCGAATTTTCTTTTCAAAACTGGTCCTAAAAGTCCAACCCAGTGCGTCATCAATCTCGCCAACTAAAAAATGTAAATTGTAAATATCTGCGCTTTGATGCATCAAACTCATTTCCGCATTTTTACCGCCATAAATCTTCCAATGCCTTAAAAATGCCGCCCCCTCTTTGTGTGCTACTATTTCGGTTATTCTCATGCAGTTCATTCATCTCTAAGCCAAGCCGAACCATTCATTAATACTCACTTATCGTAAGCACACCAAGTCTTTCATATACTATACTTTTTTCTTTTCTGTTTGTATCTTTGCAGAGTGTCAGTGCAGCCCGATCGGCGCCATTGCCGCCTCATGTGACAAGCGTACCGGTCAATGTGCCTGTTTGGCCAACGTTACCGGCCGGCGCTGCGACAAATGCAAATCAGGTCATTGGAACCTCACGCAAGGCGTCGGCTGTCATGACTGTCGCTGCGATCCGGCCGGTTCGCGCAGCCACGAATGCAATCCGTGGACGGGCCAATGCGATTGTAAGATCGGTGTAGGCGGTCAACATTGCAATGAGTGTACGGACGGTTTTTACGGCTTCTCCAGCGATGGTTGTCAACGTTGTACGCAGTGCGCGGGCGAAGGACAAGTTTGTGATCCGTTGAATGGTCGCTGCATCTGTCCGCCGAACAGTCGCGGGTTGGGTTGTGCACAATGTGTGGCCGGTACTTGGGGTTGGCAGCCGCGTCTCGGTTGTCGCAATTGTGCCTGCGATCGTATCGGTTCAATCGGCCAGCTGTGTGAGTCGTTGAACGGCCAGTGCCAGTGTCGTGAGGGTTATGCGGGCCGCCAGTGTGACACGTGTGCAATTGGTTACTTTGGTTATCCGGAGTGCAGGCGTTGCAATTGCAATGTGGATGGTTCGTTTGTGCACGCCGATGGCTCGATCACTTGCGATGCGAACGGCCAGTGTCCGTGCAAAACGCTGGTAGTTGGACTCAAATGTGACACATGCATGAAATCAACCTTTGGTCTGTCGGCGCTCAACCCGGAAGGTTGTACACGTTGTTTCTGCTTTGGTCGTTCGAGTGAGTGTATGCAGAGCGAATGGTCGTGGGGACATATACGCATGGCCGAAGCACGCAACCTGAGCGTGCAATACATACGACCGCAATACGTTACGAATACAGAGTATGAGTATATTGTTGTTGTGCAGATGGCGGGTGCGAAGAGCTATCGCGAAGATGCCGAAATACACCTGCTCAACGATCTGAATTTGATACCACGCTCCACGGGCAATGTGTCAATCGGCGCATATACGAATTTCTTTCATCCACTCTACTTCCAGCTGCCACCGCAATTCTATGGTGATCGCACTAGCAGCTATGGTGGTCACTTGTACTTTACGCTTCTGATCGAAGGCGCAAATCGGCCACTGGAACGCAATGTGCTCTCACGTTTCCCGCTAGTGCAGATACATTCGCACAAGAAGTTGGTGCTCGACTATTACGAATATGAGAACTACGAGTATGCGCTCAATGTGACCTACAAAGTTCCTCTTCACGAGTCCGAGTGGAAGTTTCATCACAACAGTCAAACGGTGGATCGTGCTACATTGATGGCAGCGCTGCAAAATGTGAGGCATATCTTTGTGCGCGCCTCGGCATTTGCGGATTTCACCGAAGTAGTGTAAGTATGACAGTAAAAAACATTTTTTGGATAAGCTTAATCTATATTTCGATGAATCAACTTCAACTAAGCAGAAATTCAACCAAGTCTTTTGGTCTGAACTAAAATTCTGAACTAAAAAAATATTTTGAAGTTCCTAGTACCTACTATTATAGAACCTAGTACCATCTATGCGCATAATTTCTTGCCTCCCTCACTTAATTTCAGTCTGAGCAACGTTCACATGGACTCAGCCATTTATGTTTTCGGTTCCACGAATATGATAGCCAAAGGTGTCGAGCACTGTAAGTGTCCGAAGCGTTATGATGGACTCTCGTGTCAAGATCCTGGCAAAGGTTTTTACCGTTATCGCAATGTCACCGAAATCGAGACCGTCTTCATAGAGGATCTCATCGGACGCGTTGTGCCCTGTCATTGTAACGGACGGAGCAATGAATGCCAACGCGAGACAGGCATTTGCTTGGTAAGCGCAGAACTCAGCTATATTTGGCGACTGAAAACTCATTTATTATGTCTTGACTTCATAGAATTGTCGCGATAACACAGGCGGTGGCCACTGTGAACAATGTGCTGATGGCTATTATGGCGATCCGAATTCGCCATATGGCTGTCAGTCGTGTCCCTGCCCGGAGACTAGCCGTAACTTCGCTAAAGGTTGTAATGTCTGGCAGGGTGAGGTTAGTTGCGTTTGTAAACCCGGTTACACCGGCAAACTGTGTGATCAGTGTCGCACTGGCTATTTCGGTAATCCACTGGCTTATCCGAATAGCACGTGTCAGCCGTGTAACTGCAATCTGGATGGATCTACAAACGACGACTGCGACAGTCAAACTGGACAGTGTCAGTGTCGGCCAGGTGTGACTGGTCTGAAGTGCGACCGTTGCATTGCGGAACGCAATCATCTTGAAGATCGCGGCTGTCGAAGTGAGCAATTTGTTATGAAAGAGTTCACTTGGGTTTCGTTTACTTATGTGCTTTCAATTTCAGTTTGTGACAATTGTACGCTGTTGCTGCTGGACTACATCGAGCTGATCAGCAATAAGTTACGACGTGGTCTGCACAATATGGATATGACGGGCATACCAGCGCCTTATCTAAAAGTAGACGACTACGAGCGCGACTATAACACACTACAAATTCACTACGAAGACTACACGAATGCGCGCAAACTGTTGGGAAACTATGACGTCAACGAATTGCTGAAGATCGACTCACACGCCGAGAATAATAAATTTCAGTCACGTAAAGCGTTGGCCACTGCGACCAAACGCAAAGAAGCTGTCAGCCAACTACGGAATGATGTGACCACTCTCTACGTGGATATAGGCGCGCTACGTCCTGATATTTTACAATATATTTTCACGCTTAACAATTACGGTAAAAGTGAGCATCACATGAGTCTACCGATGGCGTTAGAGCAAGCGCGCTTCTATTTGGCCTCCATACGACAACATGAGGAAACCGTGAAGAATATACGCAACTCCACGCAATGCGCCTGGCACTTCTACTACCACTTCGGTAACGCCTCGGATGCGGCATTCGATCAGGAGGCGCGTGTTGAAATGTTTTGGCGTGATCTTAATCAAAGTAATGTTCGCATATCCGATATGCGTCTACACGTCGATCGTACGGTGGAAATGCAAGACGAGATCGAAGACACATTGGAGCATGTGGTGAATCTGCGCAATCATGTTGCGGAAGATTATAGCAAAATCAATGAGCTGGGCGCTGATGTTACGGATTATTTGAATCAGAGCTTTATACCGCGCACAAATCTATTGATCGAGCAGAATTGGGCACAGCAAGAACAACTGACAGCTGTGACCGATTCGATTGATAGATACTATGAACAATTGAATATATCTATGGATGATAGTGAGGGCTTACAGCGTGAGGTGCGCAAGCATTGGCTGCCGAAAGCTCAAAAGCATGCCGATAGATTGATGGAGCGTTCGAATGAGTATGCCAGACAGTTTCAACCCACGAGAAATGGTGCGAAAATCGCGCTATTAGCGAGGTAAGTAAGTTGGACATGGAACGAAGTAAACACCGCGCCACTTCAGATATGCTGAATTTGTTTTCGACAATTTTATAAACGGGTTGAGAATCAATTTTTTAAATCTTATTCATCCCAAAAACAGTTCCGCGCATAAGAACATATCCGATGCCATTGACGCTGCAAGACGCGCCTCGATGGAAGCCAAAGCTCGTGTTTGGGAAGCACAAAAAAGACTCTATCCCGACGATGGTAGCTCTGTGATTGAACGCGCTGAGGTATCACTAAACAAATCTAGAGAACTACAGAAAGAAGCGCTTGCTGAGATGGAACGCACCAATGGTTAGTATAAAAGTAAAATATAATTGAGCTTCACAATACTCTAAATGATGCTAACTCCTCGTAGCGCTCAAGCAAAAACTCCAAATACACGAAGACAAAGTGGACAGCATCAAAACTACTATCTACGACGCGGGCACACGCACCAACAACGTGTCAGCGCATTTACATGCGGCGGCTAACAACTCCGCGCGTCGGTTGGCTTTGGAGAGCATAGACATGGCGAAGAATATTAGCAATGAAATGCGACACGAATTGCAAAAGGCAAGACGATTGCACGAGGAAATTCTGAAGTTACGCGAAAAATTCGCCATCTTAGAGCCGGATTGGGAAATTAAGCTCGGCCGCGCCGAGGAGAATATATCGCTCACTAAGACCAATATACGGCTGGCGAACATATCGCTCTCGTATGTGGAGGAACAAGCGCAAAAGGAGAAAGCGAAATTCGATGAATGGAATAATACGATGTCCAGTCAAGTGCAGGAATTGCGCGACAAAATCGCCAAAGCACGACATGCAGCCGAGGGCGTAAGTTCTGTTGCTAATGCGCTGACCCCAACACATGCTAACTCAAACCCATTTACTTTACAGATAAAAATCTCACTGGAATCGTTGAATCCGAAATGTTCGCGTTCCTATCTACCCACCTTATATGGGCTCTCTACTTCGAACACCATAAAAATTTCATTTGCGCTGCCCAATCGTAACGGCAATTCGCCGCTGTTGCACATACAAGGCAGCGATGGTCGCTATATCGCACTCGAACTTTACAAGCGCCACGTACGTTTGGTTTGGAACCTTGGCGGCACGACCACCATCATTACACATCCACTGGAAGTGCAAACGCGTGATCCCAAGTATGACGACGCCTGGTATCATGTGGAAGCTAATCGCACGCTGAACATTGGTAGTCTTTTGGTACGCCGCATGAATAATTATGGCGCACTGGTGCCCGGCCAAGCCGTGACTGGTAATACCGACGCTGGCTATACGCGCTTCTTCCAAACGCCCAAAGAACGCATACATCTCGGCGGTTATCCGAGCGATATGTCACAGAAGGAGATGCAACAAAATGCGGGGCTCAATGTAGTCGTGCACAACGTAGAAGTGGACAATCGTCCCTTGGGCATATGGAACTTTATCACCAGTGAAGGGCGTTGTGGTGGCGCAATTACTGGTGCACAGGAATCCACATCAACCTCGATAGCAAGACACTTCAATGGCGTGGGTTATGCGGAGGTGAAGAAGTCACGTTTGCGATCGTATCGTATGAATTTGTTTGCACTACAAATGACCTTCAAGACACTGGATGAGAATGCGCTGCTCTTTCTGGCGGTTGATGATAAGAATGTGCGTAGTTTGTCGCTCAGGTTCAAATTTTTAAATTAATTTTTGGATTTTTGTTTCTTTCCAGAATCGCTCCGTGTCGGTGACGCTCAGTCGTGGACGCATTATGTTCCGCATTGATTATGGCGATGAAGCGAAATTGGAAATAAACACCACTAACAAATACAACACGGGTAAATGGGTTAAGATTGAGGCAGCGCGTGAGTTCGTGCCGAGACGCGGCACTGAGAACGGTATCTTACGCGTAGACAGCGAACGTGCCATCACTGGTTCGCCCACAGTGCCCATTAAGAGTCATATGTTGCCGGATTTGTCCAAGCCGGTATACTATTTGGGCGGCGTGCCGCCAGGTAAGCATAAAAATATCAAAAACATAAATTGACTTTCGAATATATGGCCTTACACCCTTAACTAGGTTTCAAATCGGGTACTTCCAAGGCACCTGGTGCGGATAATCCCTTCTTGGGTTGTATGAAGGACGTGCAAGTCAACAGAGAAACTTACGATCCACTGGAGGGCTCAACACACTTTGGCGTAGAGCCATCTTGCAAGGAAGTTATAACAAAGTAAGTGGGATCGCACTTTTGAATAATGAAACTATAAATCTCATACATATTTACTTTTTCTTCAGAGCTGGCTTTACAGGTCAGGGCTACATCGAGCTACCCTCCCAGTCACTACGCAAGCGCGCCAACACCGGTTTCGTCTTCCGCACCTTACAATCCGATTGCCTACTATTACTCTCCGCCTATCCACCCGAAGTTGCTGAGGACTACGACGACAAAGACATCAAGGGCAACTATTCGATTAGCTTAATCGGCGGTCATCTGCAAGTATGGATCAACTCCGGACGCAGTCTTTTGAAGATTATTTCGAACAACACGCTGAACGATGGTGAATTCCATGTGGTGAATTTAATTAAAACTGGTCGCAAATTCGAACTGATGGTTGATGATGAGCTGCAAGACACGAAGAGCCTAACCGGCGCGCCTACGCTTGTCAGCATGCCGCGCGACGCTGGCGGCCTCTATATAGGTGGTGCGCCACCTTATGAGGAGTTCACACCATTAGCACCTACATTTATCAAACTGGAGGGCGCCATACGCGATGTGGTCTTCAACAACCATACGGTCAACTTGAACCAGGCGATAGCTTTCTCAAACGTACAAATCGGCCGAAACGGCCCACCAATGGGTACTGTGAATGGACTGATCGATGTACTGCTTAAGACTGAGCCGATGATTGGCAAGAGCTTTACCGCATCGCCTGAAGGATGTTTAAGGGTGAGTGCTGTGGATTCTTATTAAGTAGTGGGTAGAAAATGCTCTTAATATTGTAGCTGAGGAAATTTTCCTTACCTGTAGAGAATGGGTATTTTGTACATATCGGTATATACAAAAGATCATTTTTAAGAATTCAGGTTATTAGTAATATTCATTTTAAGCTATTATTAAAAAACAAACTGTTTGTCTAAAACCTTAAATGTTGAATATCACATCTCCTAAAGAACTCTGGTCCCCACTAACTAAAACTCTCAAGCTCTCCACTGGTTTTTTAAATCCACTTATGACTACTCTCTAAAGCTTTGGTTCTATTAAAAAAAAATCAAGACTAGACAACTCGGCTATTTCATCATTTAACTTTGTAGTCAAATCTACCACATAGCCACCTTAATTCATTGCTGTATAACAATATTTTATTGTGAAAATCTGAGGACCCAAACTGTTAAACATTTTATTTAAAATTTTAACAATTAGAATCCTGAAATGTTCTCTTCTAAAGTCATTTAAGATTCTGGTCCATTATACGTTCTTGCCACGCCTGGTCTTAATTCTACTCAAGCACTTTGGCAATAAATGTACTAGCAGTTCAATCACTCCTTTCGACGGGTTATTTTTAACGAAGCTTTCATACTGCTATTCCTTTTAACTTCCATTTTTGACTATAGTGTCTCGTAAGAAGTCATAGAAGTCATATATTTAACGAGAGCGTGGCCAGCGGGTGTCATATTTTCCCTTCTCCCTTACGCCTACGTGGTTTACTGGTTTTTGCGTCCTAAGAATATACGTAGACATTTGCAAACTTATTTATAAAGGTATGTCCTTTTTTGTTAGCTATAGTAACTCTGTTTTTCCGAATTGAGCTGAAGTTGTGTTAGTTAAGCCGTATCATACGTCATGCGTTCGTATCATGACCTGTTAAAGCTTTCATAACACTACTTCTGTGTCTCTTGCTGTAATTACTACTGCAATGTGTTTCGCGTAGCCAATTAAATACGATTTCACACTAGCACTAAAATGGATCCTTGAGCTGTCCTGACGTGACGGCTAACTGTCGTGATCTCTCCCTAGTTTGGTACGGCAGTTTTCTGTTAGTATTCGGGGATTTTAAAGTTTTTTTTTTTTCAAAAGAGTCAATCATATCCATCCATATAGCGTTGTTGATGGCTTTTCAGGCATCTAAAGTATCCAACAACACTATTTGTATTGTATTTATGCCATCTACGCTATGCGGCTTCTACACCTTCCATGAATCATTTTATAGCTACTATAATGGATCTGTCGGGTCTAATACCGAGTTATGTGTTCTCCAGCCAGAAAATATCGGTTTATTTGTCTTTTGACCGAGATTTTTTGAAGCATGTTAAGTTAGTTTAAATCATTTTGAGCTTTACCGAAGAGAAAAAGTGATTATTTAATATATCCATTCATATAATTATTGTGCTATAAATAATAGAATAAAATGGCATCATTTATCATCTACTTAAGTTGATTCAAATGTATAAGGCTGAGCACATATTGCAGTGCAGGACCATGAAATATTATTACTTTACAGTTTTAAACGCAAAAATATAATATTCTATTTTATTGGAAAACTCAAATACACGGTGGGACATATACCGTTTCTTAGTTAATTAGTTAGTTTCTTACTTTTTGGTCTTTTCCACCATCCTTGGCTTAGTCTACACCTCACTATGCTCTCAGCCTTACATATATCTTAACCCTTAAACGCCTAACGCTTCCTCCAGGAACTACTACTTTTTTGTAGTAAAATGTAAATTTTCATGTATGAATATGCATTTTTAAATACAAGTATTACATTATGTTACGCAAATAAAACTTAAATGGTCCCTTCAGGAACCATCAGGTGCCTAGAGGAGCCGCTGGCGTTTAAGATTTAAACGCTATGTAGCTAGTTACTTGCATGCCTCATATCATCAAAGACGCATTATTATTTAATTTTCTTTTTATTTTATAGGACTTTAGTTGTTGAGTCTAGTGAAATCCAAAATCAGTACCCTAAACACAACGAACGTTTATTATTTCTAAAAATTTACCTAAGAACACTAATTAAATTGTTAAATTTATATGAAAACAGCGGCCATATTGTAATATTGCTATACTATATACATATGTGTAAAAAATTATTAAATTTATGAGGCATTTAAAAAACAACTTTTGGTTGCGGTACTACGTCATAAAACTATTTTTGTAAATACCTACATATTTTTCATTATTCACCAATGTTTACTATTAAATTTTCATGGTATGCCATATATTATCACGTGTCACGAACGGACTGAGTATTAAAAGGAACAAACAACTTTTTCTATGTGTATTTATGTATATTCTAATTATCGTTATTAATAACTTCATTTAGTATTTAAGTCGAATTTTCACGAAATTTTGTGCGAAACTCAACTTAATTTCAATTTAAATCGATTAAAAACCGAAGAGTTTATCATGACGTCACAAACTAAAAGCGCATAAAATATTTGTAAAATATTTCACCTTCATCACATTGCCTTTTTGTGTTTGTTTAAGCTTTTGTATTTTATTTTATAATTTTAAATTTACTTTTATATAAACCAACATCATTTTCACTCGCATTTCGCCAATAATAACTACGCACTTAAATAAATGAATTGTATAAAATTTGTTGTTGTAATGATATAAAAAAATATTTTTTTAAATAATTTTCATTTACATATTTTTAATAAAGCATTATTTTTTAACAAAAAAACAATCATGAAAAAGTTTTTTTATTTCTTGGAAACTAACCAACATTCACTTCAACTTTCGGCTTCACTAAATTTTTCGCTAACAACTAACCACTTGAAAACATAACGCTTTCACGGCAAGCAAAAGCTCAAACTAACCAAAAAAGCGCAATGAGTTAAGGTGCGTTTAAATGTATAAAAAATTGGAGAATGAAGACTGTTAATAATGGGTAACTGGTTTAACTAAAAACAAACACTAAACTGGGCATTTAGCTAACTGTATATAACTGTCATTCATTGCTAAACCAAACAACACACTTTCGACTAAAACTTTCATGAAAGCGCGGCTAGCATTTGGAGCTTAAAGCTTCACAAGTCATATTGAAATCAAAATCATCTATCAATTTTTGTAAAATTTTGAAGCGACTGTTGACTTCAAAGACTTTTCACTACGCGCCTAAATACCGCATATTCAAATACATACGTATTTCTCCCTTCTCTCTCTCTCTCTCTCTCCCGCACGCGCTTACGCCCACCATAGGTCGGCAGCTATTCGTACGAGCCGAGCGCCTTCAAATTCGGCGATGTAACGCACAGTTATGCCCAACTTCAAATGCCACAACGCAATTTCTGGCAACGTAATTTCCACATCTCTTTCGGTTTTCGCTCCTTCTATCCAAACGGTTTAATCTTCCTAGCACCGGGCAGCAAGGAGAAGCACAAACACTATGTAGCACTGCTGCTCAAGAATGGTCAACTGCTGTTGATAGTGCGCGGACGTCGGCGTGAAGAATTGAAATTAACAGCAAAATTAGACGATGGCGTATGGCACCACGTGACGATATTGTGTCAGGAGCGCAAAGTAACCATGTCGGTGGAGATTGGTCAAACGGATCAGAAGACATCGGCGCAGATGAAGGTGCCGAAAAAAATTGCGGCCACAAATGTGCTCTATGTTGGCGGTTTGCCCGAGAAGGTGCCTAAATTACCAACGGAGTTGCTGCAACGATTGGAAGCCTTCAAAGGTTGTCTGCGAGGCATGAGCATAAATAATAGCACGCAAGATTTAGCGCGTCCCGGCAGACATCTGCATGTCGGACAGTGTTTTCCGAAAGTGGAGAAGGGTGCATACTTCCCCGGCGATGCCTACGCGATATATAGTGAGTATTAGTGGAGTGTAACTAAAAAATCGATTTTTTTAGTCTACTTAGTTGAAGTTTATAAAATGATTAAATGGACCTAAACTTCTTGCGTCTACTAACTACAAATTTTTCTCGTTCCCAGAACGCAACTTCCATGTCGGCAAGTACTTAGAGTTCGAGCTCGACTTCCGCACGTCCGAACTTTTCGGTACACTGTTGAGTATCTCAGAGCCCTCAGGTTTTCCAGCGCTCTCATTAGAACTCAATAATGGCAATGTAAGTGTTTGACTCAAAGTTTTTGTAATATATTTTAGCAATATTTTTACATTAATCTGGCAACGCTTGCACGCAGATCATCTTCTCCACCGACCTCGGCGATGGCATGCCATTCCGCGTACAATCGGAACTACCCAGCAAATACGCTTTATGTGACAATAAATGGCACAACATTTCAGCGCTCTACGATTACGAACACATCACATTACGCATCGATCAGATGGCGACCACCAAAGCGCGATCGACAGAGCAACGCAATAACAGCAAAGTACAAACGAAGTCGGCGCTTTATATAGGCGGTCTACCGGGTACATAATTTTTGTTGGCGAACGAGCTCAAAAATTAAAAGAGATATATTTTTTTCTTACAGAAGTCGCACCCAGCGGCACGCTGCTCGCACGCGAAAACTTCAAAGGCTGCATACGCAATGTGTCCATACGTCAGGAGCGACGTGATTGGATCGACATGGACGAGCTGCATAATGTTTTGCTAAGCGAATGTCTGGTCACAGGCGTGGACAACTGATTGTGATTGTGTGTGTAAATATGTGTAATTGCAAAGTCTTTGAGCAGTAGTTAAGGTGAGAATGGTTAGCGTATAAACAAGTTTAAGTAGACCGTTGATGCCTTTTGGTAGATCAGTAGCATAGACTAGTTATGGCTTAAACATAAGTTTATTGCCTCTACCGCCGGGTTCTTTGTATTGTATATAAGTATGTATATGTGTGAGATGCAATGTATCATTGTGAAGAGCGTTTATTTTGAAACAAATAACATTAAACGTATGGGAAGCAATATTAAAGTTAACAGTAAAAAAATAATTCATATATGCATGCCTCCAAATTTCGTTCAAAGAACCAAAATCAAGAAGAGTTTTTAATTTTTTTAAATTAAAAACACATTTACGGGAAAATATTTAATTTTCAAAACCAACAAAAATAAAAGAAATATTCTCGAAAATGTGTTTTTCGACAGAAAAGTTTTCAATTCTTTAAACGAAAAAGAAAAAAAATCTTATAGAAAATATTTTATTAAAAAAAGTAATAGTTAATCTCAAAAATGCTTAATTCAGAAAAAAAAATTATAAAACGTTNAAATGACCGAAAGAAATACAAAAAATCAGATCGAATGTGTAGAACGCCCAACGGTGGAGCTTAGTGTATAATTTTGTATTAAATACTACATACATTTGTATATACATATATACATGCATATATTATGCCGTCTATATATATTGTATAATATAATAATTACTATTGTTCTGAGTATATAATTTAGGTAAATGTATATGTGTATATACCTATACAATATATTTGTATTTTTATTCGGCTCACAGTGAACGGTGTTGAAAAGTGCTAAAGAAAAGCATTAGTAACGCCATATACTTGCATATACAGACATATCTATACTTAAGAAAGTGTAGCAGCAGTCTAAAAGCAGCACACAAATAGATGTTTTAATGATTGTGTTTCCCAGGCAAAAAGCAAAAAACTGCAATGAAAAAACGCGCGTGGAAAGCAGAAATAAAAATCCAAAGAAAACACACGAGAACGGTGAATAACTGTTAAGTGCTAATGACTTCCCTTGAGGCATTAATTGGTATCCTGCTTGATTTCATGTTGTTCTAATGGCGCTGAGAGACTGCCATTGTATTCGAGAGGCGTGAAATAATTGCAAGGTAAATACCTCCTCAAATGCTGCATAATTACATCCTGCTTCATTTGGAGCAGATATTAGCTACTTGCGGACATTAACTTTTTACTGCATTCGAAACACAATACTTTCCGCCATATTTTTCTTCTTTCATACCATCATCTCATCGTCATCGCTTTGCTAGTGTGTTCAGTGGTAGCGCCGTATCGTTCTGGCGGCAAATTTCATGCCATTGACAAGCGTATGCTGTTATTTCGAAAGCGGCAGATGTATATTTGTAAACAGAAATGCAGCTGCGATCATGATATTATTCATTCTTTCCTTATTTATTTGCCAGCGAAATGTTTTTATTGATTGTGAAAAGCACAATTGCTTTCTGTTTAATAATCAACTTTTTACGGCATTTGATTATATTTTTCCATTCGCAAAAGCAATCAATAGCTAAAGCAAGACACATTATTCCCTCAGTCTAAATCGAAATTTCGGGACGGACCATTGTTGTACTACACGAACTGTTACAGCATCGTCTCCGTAAATTTCAAAAATTTCATAGCTAGCTTGCATGGCATTCTTTCCTTTCTTATAAAAAATTAAAAAATATAACGATTTTCTTCATTTTTGAACAGCTGTAACTTTTTTTAACTTTCCCAAATTTAATTGTACGAAGCAATGTGATTAGTAGCGACATCTATTGACAAAATACGAGAAGACTTTTTTATATTGGTTATATTATGAATGCGTGTATTTAAGCTATAATAATTACAATCTGAACAGAGTATATTTAGGTTAAGTTTAACATACTTATAATTTTTTATTAATTATTGTGATGAGCTGAGTTATTGAAACCATGTTCGTCTGTCGGTGTGTGTGCACGCAAACTAATCCCTTTTTGAGATAACGATCTGAAATTTTGCATATATTCTTTTCTCTTATAGGCTGATAATTTATCGGAACCGCCGATATCGGTGAACCATAGCATATATGGGCCATTCCATCAATTGGCGACACGGTTTTGTACCCATGGTTCTCCGATTTTGATCAAACTTTAGAATACATATCATAATATAGACCAAAAGAAGAATATCTGTTAACTTTTTAGTGGTCAAAGTTCTTCCATTGTTTTTGGAGCGCAATTCAAATTGAGATCAAACAAAAAAATTACTATTTCTTTTACTTTTTAACGACCTCAAAATTGAGCGAAAAAACTTTTTAAGTTATCCAATTTTATGTAAAAAAATCTCAGCTTTCTGAAAAAAATATTTTCAAAATTAAAATTTTCGAGAAAAATACAACAAAAAAGAATAAAATTGATCAAAAAAATTTTTTTTTGCAAATTTCTCGAAACAATTTTTCCAAGAAAAATCATAATTTTTTTGTAAATCTTAAGGTTTTCAAAATATTTTTAATTATTCATGAAATATATTCATACGCCTTTAAAGTATTTAAACGAATGCTTTTTATTCTCGATAAACTCGAACATTTTCAACTTTTCATCTTTTTTAAATTGATCAGCCCGAACTTTCGAGCTTTTTTTTTTTTTGTTTAGTTTTAAAAAGTTCAGAACTCGCACCTGGTTCAAATCATATAACATGCATTGGATAAATAATTATATCGTTTTCATTTCACTAAAACTTTCTTGAGATTTACCCTCCTCGACGTTTGAGCAATATATTTCATGTACTTTTTAGGAGTCGATAAAATTTCGAACGACACTGCCATAATGCATTTACGCTTACGAACATGCTAAAGGAATTTGGAAATTAATGCAAATATGTAATTAAAAATAGCAAAAGAAAATTTATTACGAAATATGAAAGTGCCAATCACTTGCTAAGAAGTCTGAAAGCTTCAATGGAGCTTTGTTTGAAACTGTATGCAAGTTTAAATCTTTCATACAAGTGATAACTAAATAACTTTCGAAGAAATGTGAAAGCTTGAGTTGGGGCTTTTATACAAATGATAGGCAAATTACTTGCTAAGAAGTGTGAAGGCTTTAGTGGGGTTTTGAAAACTTTCTATAAGCTTAAGTGGAACTTTTTAAGCTTTTATGCAAGTGGTGTGAAAAAGCTTTCATACAAATTATAAAAAAATCACTTGCTAAGAAGTGTGAAAGCTTCAGTTGAGCTTTCTAAGCTTTTATAAAACTTATATGCGAATCACTTGCAAATGATAGTGAAAGTTAAGCTAATTAACTTAACTTATATATGTGATTTTCAGCACGAAATATTTCAGCGATAACGACTTATATGTGACTATATATGAATTATAAATAAGTATGTCGAATTTATTACATATACAGGCGCTTAAATATATGAGTGCAAATTAGAGCTTCGAAATATAACAAATTCTACATTTTAATCATTGCCAATACTTAGAATTTCCACTGAAACAAACTACATAAATGTATGCCACTATTCAATATATTAAATTAAATAAAAATTCCTTAAAACATATAAATATATATACTATATATAAATGTATGTGGTATATGCGTACGAACGAACCAGTGACTGCATTTTAAGAATACAACTAGTTAAGCCTAGTATAAAATTGTTAACCCTTAGCGTGAAGCATACTTTTAGGCTACCATATTAGATTACTGATACATATACAAATGTGTAGGTAAATGGTTAAGTGGCTATATACATACCTATATATGTATGTATATAAATATATTTTTTAATAATTTATGTTCATTCATTATTATTTTCTTTTTTCATTTATTATTCATTTATTTACCTTATTTTTTAATTTTTTTTAATTCGTTGAAGAGGCTTTAGTTAATTTTTTATTTAATAGTTATTTTTATTAATTTTAAGTATGTATGTTGCACTTGTGTTCGTTTATTTAAATTAATAATTTTATTTATTGATTCATATTTAATTTTTAAGCACATTAAATACTTTTGAAAATCATTTTTTGTCGCCAAAACTTATAAGAGTTAAGAACCGTTATGTTACGTACAAAATGTACCTATGTAAGCATGTACATATATAGTTATAGCTAACAAATACATACTTATACATATGTACCTATATATGTAATATTTTCTGCTTTTTCGTTGCTTATTGTATGTAAGTAAACCGTTGTAAATACAAATTAGTAAATGAATTAAAATTACTTGCAATAAATTTAAGTGTAATTAAAATATAATCTTCTAGCTATTAGTTATATTTTAAATAGCTCGGTAAAATTATTTTTTAAATGTTAGCTAACCATAGTAGTTCATGTAATCACAACCAATAGCAAGATAAATGATTTTTAAGAAAATATATACATACATATCTTTGGATAGTATTTATAAATATATGTATACGCATATACTTTTTAGTTTTATTTAAAAAAAAATATATAAATAAAGCCTAGCATTTAATTTGAAGAACGTATGCATGTCAAAAAAACGAACAAATAAAAAATATTTATTTAAAAAAAAAACAATTTTTGTAAAGAAATGAAGCCAAGGTAAGTTGAATTTTGTA
>NW_017535518.1:2700758-2710623 GCF_001853355.1 Bactrocera latifrons | reverse complement strand
TTTATTAAATTCTATTTATTTTTATTATCAACAAATACGCTAAAGGCAGTTGGCAACTCGGCAACTCTACAAACAGCTGTTCGCCACTTACAGAGAACGTATTTAATAAACGTATATACGTTCTCTGCTTAAACTGCGCCACACACACGCACTCACCTCTGCTTTCTAAATTTGACAATGTGCTCTCCCCAACTGTGCTCCACGTCAGTTCAAAACAAAACAAACCATTTGATTTTGTTGTTGTTTGGCGCTCGCTAACGCAACGCAATCTGCAAAAGCAACGGAATTTCAAGCCAATTTAGTTCTTTCGTTGAATTGAGCGAGTCTGGTTGATATTAGTAAACTCAAGAAAGCGTGTGCATTTTCCCATTAAATAAAATTTTGGTCACAAAAGTTGTAAAGCAACAATTAGTGGGGCAGAATTGTACACCAATTCAAGCTTTATAATCATAATTTAGTGTTTAATACTCGTAGTGAAGTGCGTGTGTTCCTTGTGCAAAAGTGCATTAACTGTAAATGAAAGGCAAAGTTGTTTGAGTGAAAGGGGAACTGTGTAAATTGATTTTTGCTTTTCCCCAACAGTCTTTGATCGTGTGAAAAAGTGTAGTGTATCAGTGTGTGTTTGTGTGGTTTGCGCGAGAATTTCTTTGCACGACAATTAATATAATTATTTGTATCTCAATTGGTGCTTATTCCATTTACTTAACTGCCTAAATTCAATTTGATTGCGGTTTAGTAGCTTTTCGCACGTCATTTTGTGTATCTTTACCGTTGGCCAGTCAACAGTCCAATATGGATTCTGTGAGTGCAAATCTCGAGGAGTTGCAGCAAAACGAAATCACCGCTATTCCACAGTATGGGCTCAAGTTGAAGTTTGATCATGTTTGGCCGGAGAAACGCAGTCAGAATTTACGGCCGTCGATAAGGCAAACCCTGCCGCTGGTCCCGCTTGCGTACAGGTATTTACAACAATTATAATTACATACACACTTACATATGTATGTAAATGCATTCAATAAAAAAACAGCGTTATTTGTTTAGAGTAATGGAAATATTATTAGTTTTCATTGAGGTTGCAGGTAAAGGTACAGTTATTTGTTGGGTGAGTGGAGAAATAAACATGCAAGCGTTACGGTAGTGACTTTATTAGTTCGCAGTTAGTTAAAATTCTTAAGGGGAGCAATTATCAAATAAATCAAAGCAGAAAAGTTTGGAATGTTTTAGCATTTTAATTTTATATTTTGGATTAAGGTGAAGAACCACTTTTGTATCAATACATTTTGTCTTTAGAACTTGAAAAAATTTAAATTCGTCAGAATTTATAATCAAATATTTATTAGTTTTTAAATTTTCTTTTAGAAAAAAATTTAAGTTCGCCAAAAAATTAATAATTTTATATTTTAAATTTTTTTTTTTTTTTTACTGTTTTATTTTCGGTGTCGGAAAAGTCTGTGTACCGAAATAATATATTTTTATACCCTGAAATGATACCTACAGATATTAATTTTGCGACCAATTTTGTAATACCCAAAAAGAAAAGTCGGAGACCCTATCAAATATATAAATTTTCAGCGTCACGATCTGAATCGAATTAGGCATGTCCGCTTGTTCTTCGGTCAATGCGTACTAATCCCTTCAGAATTTAAGATATCGTTTTGAAAATTTGAGCAGGTTCTTTTCTCCACAAGAAGCTGTTCATTTGTCGGAATCGCCGATATTGGATCAATATAGCACTTAACTGTCGTACAAACTTACCGAAAAAAGTTATTAGAAAGAAGTGGAAAAATATTGTTGTTGTAGCGACAGAAAAATTCGTGAAGTAATTTGGAGTCATGGTGCCTAGTTGACAATCCTTGGGCGGATAAAAATCCGTGTCCATTTCGGTTACTTAGACCCGCCTGACGTCGAAACAAAAGCTTATCGTCGGTTACGGTTCTAAATTTAGCTATACATTAAATTGTTAAAAGGTTTTAATTTTAATGAATGTTTAAGATCTTATTTGTTGAACCTTTAGTTACAAAACGATAAGTTCAATTGTATTTAAAATCTTCAAAGGCTTCAAATATAATCATACTACATACAAGTACATATGGACATTTCAATATTATTCCTAAATCTTTGATACAATTTTCATCTTATATCCTTGAACTTTTCAATGTTAATAAAATTTTCATCAGAAAAGCGTTTTGGGTGTAAAAAAATTCTAAAAACTTTGTTTTCAAACCGTAATTAAATTATTGATTGTTTTACTATGTATTCTACTATCATAAACTTTGTATTTGCACACAAAAGTTGCGTGTGGCATAACCTAAATTGTTTACCAAACTCAATCGCGCAGTTTTAGTTTACACTTTTTATTGATAAAACACAGGTGTGGATGAAACAAAGTTGAAAAAAAGTATTTCAGAGAATATGTATGTACATATAGTAGGTATGTGCATATACATATATACAACATGTTTACATAAGTATATAGATATATACAAAAATGTAACTGTACATATGTCTTTGTATATATGTATATGCATCTGTTTCCTTTTTCTTTGCTTTATACACCTGTTCAATTTAGTATTTTTTGGTTGTATAAAAAAATATACAGTATTTCGAAGCATACATACGGGCGTATACGCCAGCCCGGGCAAACATTACTTTATCAATGCAAAAACGCATATCTATGCATACTATAAACGCATAAATATTTAAAAAATACTGTTTGAAATCCAAAAATAACGATGCACACTCGCCAAAGCATAATTGAACGAAATAATCAAATTAGGCGCCTTAAATTAGCTAGCGTCCTGTTTGCATTAATCGTTCGTGTATAAAATAATATGAGCCAGCAGCTTTGAAGTATATTTGCCCGCCACAACTTCGGCGCCGGGCGGCCCACAACGACGCCAGTCGCTTAGACGCATATGTAGTTGTGTGGGTGTGTATGAGTATATAAACCTAGCACTGGTATTTAGGCCAAACGTGACGCCTGCTCGACAGGATGTTGCTGAAAACTTCATTTGCCATATAAAAATATATGTACTCATTTGCGTTTCGTTCCTTCAACTAAGTGTACGTGTGAGTACAAAAACAAAAATGTTATCGCTCTGTAAATTCGTAACAAACTAAAATGAAGGGTTGATCCTTAAATATTCCAAAATGCTTATACCAATGTGTATATGTCACCTAAAATGAAAAAACGGATCATCAAAATAAATCAAAAATCATTGTCAGATATAATAACCAATATATGTATGTATATCAATTTTTTAACCAAAACTTAAATTTTGTTTCAATGTGAGTGGTGCCTATTATATCGGCTTTCCTTCGCATGTGAAATTATGAAAAGTGATGTTGCGTTATTTTACATTTTATGTAACAATACATAGGTCATACCATAGTATAAGTAAGGGGTTATATCCACTGAAATGAATTTGTACAAATACTTTTTACCTATAGTATACCAACAGAACATAATGCATAAAAACATGTATTTGAGACTTTTCTCCAAATTTTTGAAGCAGATCCGGCAAATATTATTGGAGTTTGTTTGCAAGAATTTTTTAACTTATTGTAGTCAACTCCCAAAATTTTGAACGTGTTTTGTTTTCAAAACGTTGTTCTGAGTCGTGGAGAAATTTTACTCTAAAACGAATGGACCGATCGATGGAAAACTTTCACACGACCTTTTTAGATATATTTTTTAGAAATAAAATTTTGAAAATAGTTTAGATTTTTAAGGCATTCTCAATTAAATTTTTTTGAGAAAGCCGCCTTTTGCCAAAAATCCAAATATTTACTAGTCCTTGTATTATTACGTATGTATATTCTTTATACATTAAAATAAAAAATTATTGTTATTTTTGGATTTGATATGGTTTTTAAGCGGAAATATCTTTCTTATACTTTTTTTCGGTGGTCCTTCTGGAGATCGGCTACAGGTGAAGGCCCTCCAAAATGTTTCAAAATTCATTCGCTGATTATTAAAGTACATTAAATTGTATAAATATATTTACATTATTTGTATTAAATTATTCAATAAAATTACTTTTAAAAAATAAAAAAAAACGCTCACTTTTATTTGCCCTTAAATAAAAAAAACACAAATATTTAGTTGGCGAACGCAATTCGAGCTTTTAACGTGTGTTTTATCCATTAGCATCATGAAGAAGACACTACAAAAATTGTGCATTTGATATGTTTTCTGACCACCCTACTGTATCGACATACGCATTTCGTTCTTAGTTAGAATCAAACATGACGTGCTTTGCCTCATTTTATTAGCGTTCGGGTTGTATTTATAGGGGAAGTCGAAGCTTTCACTATCGAAGTCGGAGTTTTTATTACCGTTTTTATATACAAGTATGTATGTAACTACCTTACTGTATACATAAACTCCAAATAACTGCGTAGTAAAGTTTTTCAAGGTTTCTTAATTACTCCATTAAGGAGATTGATTTAACGTGCTAAAATTTTTTTCAATGTTTAAAGAGTTCTCAAATCAAACTCACTAAAAAATTCCAGAAAAAATGCCAAGCTAAAATATGATTCCTTAGATCATGTAATTTTACAATTTCATTAGGCTTATTTTTAAACTTTTACTGAAATCAGCTTTTGATATTCTATAAGATTATGACTAACGGCTTCTAAAGGCACAAATATCTTTTACTATGTCATTCCATACTGGCCAAAGTTAGAATGCTTCCACTTTGATAATAACAGAGTGAGGTTCAAAAATAACCCCTTAAATTATACTATTTTTAAAGACTGATACACTGACAGCTCGAAAACACCTGAAAGCATTAGGCAAGCAGACATTGCATTCCAAGCGATCCATACCATTGGGATGTTTTTTGAATGTCTTTCAAGCAGAGGTCTTTGCTATAAGTCAGACTGCATAAATTAATCTCTAACCTGCAACCAGCGTATCGCTATACTCAGCTTTAGTCAATCGGCATTAAAAGCAATCTCATCTTATGAAGTCAAATCGCTATTAATGGAAGAGTGTATGGGAAGACTGAACCGCCTATCAGTTTGCAACCGACGGCGGCTTCCAGGATTATGGTGTCAGAACCATGCTTTGTGTGGTCCCAAACCATAAACGATTTCCACCGCACGGAGGAGAGTGTAAAGAGAAAACAGCACTGGCAGCAGGCAAAATGAATGTGCCGCGTCAATCTGTTTTGGAAAGTTACAACCTAGCAAGGTTTAAAGATATGATCAATCTCCCTCTATACAATATATAGGGTTAGCTGGGCATGCAAAAAGGAGATTAGCGTCATGTGGGGACTCGTTGCTTGCTGGACACAGATTCGGTTTGTCGCTTGTAATGCCAAAAGTTGTGGCCTGTGACTACACCAACAAGCATCCTGCAGTCAGTTTGAGACCGTGGGAGTGGAGATCTTAAGTATTTTCTTCTCCATTAATAGATAGCAGAATTCCGAAGATGTCTTCAGACTTGAATAATAGCCCCAGTTCAGATGCATGCCTAGCAGTAGTTTAATCTGCAATTATTTGAGCTCCTAACGATTCCGTATATTTTATCGAGCGGCGAATCAAATAAACAACTGTTATATTTTTAGAAAGCAAGCGATTTTGATATTTCGTATCTAATCGATAATCGCTATTTTATGTATAAGGTAAAATGACTCAGAGTACTTCATGAGTTCTTATGTATGTACATATTTTTAAAGATTTTCTGATTTTGCATTTATAACATAATCCGTAGGCGTAAATAAAGGTAACTTTTTACGTAATTATAAATCCATTAAAATGTCATTTACAACATCAAATCATTACATTTCACTTTATGTCAGAGGATAATACAACCAATCGCTTACAACGTTGAAGGATACAACAAACCACGAAATTTTTCACACTTCATATAAATATGTACGTACATAAGCAAAGTTTTATTTATATGTGTCAATAGTAAAGTCAACAATTTTGCTTTTGATTTTAACCGACTTCTATAGCTCACTCTACTTCCAATACAATAAGTATTCATACAATAACAGTAATCCATATAAATCTTATATAATCACACACACATGCACAGACACCGAAATTTCAACAATGTGAGAAACCGAATTTAGGCCAGTCAGTCAGTCAATCAAACAAATACGAGTATGTTAGTTATGTCAGCCAAGTTGTTATGCTCATTTGTAAATACAACTCTTGGCTTTGATATCCGGCGCACAGAAAAGTAAAGTAAATAATAAACAAATGGAATTTTTATTTTCTCGTCATTGTGAAGCATGCAACTTCGTAAAATGTACGGTGACCGAATTGCGATTTCGCCGGCAATCAGCTGAGTATAATATTTGTGTAATAACTACATATACCAACATAATACTTACGCATACACCAGTAGTTTTTTCTTTTTTGTTTGTTTCCTCATCAGAGGCTGTTGTTGCGTTGTCATTGGGGTGGTTTTTTTTTACGTGGCGGGTCCCAAACCCAGCGCACAACCCTATGCAGGGAATGTTTCGCCTTCTCACTTTAGCTCAACTTCAAACGGATGTTCTTAGGCTACCCAGAGGATACTTGGTCAAGGACCGGAAGTCGTGAGCTGCTTGAGTCATATGTAAAAGAATCGTTTCTGGCCACTCCCAAGTGAATGGCGATCAGAAAACTTTCCTCACTTGCGTGAACTTCTACACATGACTACATCCTCCGCCAGTCGTTTCTATTTTCGCAGTTTGGTGCCAATTGGAAATTCCAAACGAAGCCAGATCCTTCTCCACCGAGTCTTTCCAACGGAGTGGGAGCCACGAAGATTATAAATTCCAGAAGGAGGAAGTATATATAAATGAACAGCGAGACGCGCTGAGTCGATTTTGGCATATCCGTTTGTCTGGTAAATCCAGCGGTTTCAAGCCAAGAATTGTCAGTTGGTTGTACTTCATGATCGTGCGGTGACTTGGGCCTCAAAAGCATCGTAGACTTCGCTAGCGCTTCAACTATCAAAAGTTCATCGACTTGCATGGCGGGTGCCATGCGCACAGTACTTGAAGTCATGCTTGATCTCACACCACTTCACCAGCAATCGGCCAGGTACTGCTCCAAATGACAACAGAAGGGTGTGACAGAGGTAAGGTAATCTAACCCAAGCGTATGATGGAATTAATTGGTGTAATACCATTGACTCTTATTTCTCACCAAAAGGGTAAACTTCACCAAGAAGTTCAAAAAGATAGTACAATCAAGTCGTACACCAACAGCTCGAAAACGTTGGAGGGTATAAAGATACTTAGAGACTGATAAGCGGCACTTAAAGCAATCTTTGTCTATGAGATTAAATCGCTACTGGTGCAGGAGTGTAGAGGGTGCCCGGTCACAAGGGCATAGCTGGGAATGAAATGGCTGATAAACTTGCCCGTTCCACAGCATCCACTAACAAATTAGGATTTGAACACTTCATCGTGCCACCGCGTACTTCAGAGAGAATAATATCGCGACGAAAGTTTCAGGTCCGCAAGGAGAAATGAGTAAGCAGAGAGAGGTATCAGCAACAACTCCAAGGCATGTGCCATATCAAGTTGCTAATGGGAATTATAACTTTTAAATAAGTAATCAGCCACTTAGGAACCAACTCAGGCTACTAGTCGCATTCTACACTGACCACTGTGGGAGCACTTATATAACATGGGCACCTGGGCACATGGGCAGTGGGTTATTGTGATTTACGAGAGGACACAACAGACCTAAGGTCGCGGTGCAATCCTCATATATTTATCTTAACTTATCTTACATGAACTAGGCAACAAGATAATGTTCTAAAACTGTGCACACGTCTCTTTCTCCCTAAGAAGCTTGTCAGAACAGCCGATATTGAGCCACTGCTATACAAGCTGACCGATTAAAATCAATTTTTTGCAAAAAAATCAAAAATATCATCACCTATTTTAACATACATTGTTGTCCAAGATAACGCTTCAATCTCGAACCATATTGGACCCCATAAAACTAACAAAACAATTAAGCAATCAAAATCAAGATACAAACCCTTTATGCTGTATGCGAAGAGTATTATAGCTTCGATACAGCCGAAGTTAACGTGTTTCCTTGTTTTAAATATCGATCTTGTAGAGTCTGACTTAAATTTATGATTTCATTCGCCTATTTCTCAGCCTTGATTTGATAATAGAAAGCGCCGATTGTCATTTATAATAGAATTTCGTATAAAAAAGAGCGCTAAAGCACCCAGTACTTTTCAAGTACAAGTGACAAACATTGTCATTGCAATTGTGTTATCTTATGTGCATGGTCATATCAGTTATACCCAGAAACACGCCTTAAAACTAGCGAAGTGATAACCTCATCACTACCTGCCCAACTGCTTATCGGCAGCGGTAGCATGTCACCGGTCAAAGAATGCTTCTGGTTTATGATGAAACAGCTGGTTCATATTAAACTTATCGATCAATAATTTATTTTATGCTTTTATGGCGTTAATCCATGCGCTGAAATGGTATAATTTTATTTAATTTTTGTTCGTTTACAAAAATATGTGGAGGCACAATTGTTTTTGCCACTCCAATTTCAACATTTTCGAGTGCATAGCACCGAAACAGTTGTGTCTCATATTTATTTATTGCATTGTTTTATGTGCTTTGCCTTTGTTTGATCATAAAACTTGAAAGCATATACATTTCACATAGGTAAGTTTGTATGTACTCGCATCTACTTCATATTTCATTGGCATAATCGGCAAAGTGTTAGACGGACTCGTTGAAAAAATGGAGCGAAGGCCTGATAAAGCCGCCTGAAACCTTATCACTAAATGCCATTTGATTATATTTTACATAAAAAATTAATGAACTGACGCTTTGTGAGTGCATAGATGGTTACATATGTACATATATACACTGAGAAATACAAAGTCTTAGGTTGATGTCAGAGTGGAAGCGAGAAGCTATGCGAAGACTGAAGCGATAATAGTTCAAGCGATGACCGATGCTAACAAAGTGACATTTTCAACTCACTCACTAGATTCTGTTATATTTTATCAGGCGAGTTTTATAATTTTGCAAAAAATATACTCAATATTTTATCTCGTGCCGAACACTTTTATCTTGAAAACTTCAGAAAGTTCGACGCGTTTATACTTACATACATACTTTTTTGTTTCTAATTGTATACTTTATTTCGCTATCAGTTTCTATGACATTGATAATATTGAAGTTTTCAACTTGTCATCGTGAGGTTTTTATAAATTGTGGAAATTAAGTCAATATCCATCGTATAATAGTAATTAAGAGCCCAGTATTGGACTTTTCAATTAGTCATCGTGAGGTTTTCAAATTCTTTCAACTATAACCAATTATATGAAAGGCGTAAAATGGAGAAAATTTCCATCGTATAATATGTAGTAATTAAGAGCTCAGTATTGAACTTTTCAATTTGTCATCGTGAGGTTTTTAAATTCTGTCAACCAATCCTGGTATATTTATTGTGAATAATAATATTACTATCTGGTACTGGGAGTTAGTATCTATAATTTTTCAATCAATATCATATGTAGTAAATGGAAGATGGGTGTAGTATGTACCATTTCATCTATTCTTTGCCAATACCACATACCAGCCACATACTAATAAAATGTTCCCTGTGTTTCATTAAGGCACCACACATGTCATCACCAATCAAATGGAATAAAGTCACTTGGATGTTATATGTGGGTTTCGCCCACTTTTATCCAGATTAGGCACAAAGACACACTGTTATCATAAAACACGCTTCACATTTTCATAGAGATAACCCACATGTTTAATTATATATCATACATATTGATCGATATTTGCGGTAAAAAGTCACCTACAAATACTGGGGTACAAACATTTGGTAATTAGGGGTTTGTAAGTTTTTTTTT
>NW_017535518.1:2679075-2700748 GCF_001853355.1 Bactrocera latifrons | reverse complement strand
TGATTTGAACACCTTTTCGTCATAAGCTGGAATACTCTCATGAGATTATTCCTGCATATTTTTATTTCGTATTATTTTGATTTGTATATTGGAGATATCATCCGATTTCATGCATTTTCACATTATAGGTAATAGTTCTTGTAAGAATTATTCTAAGCTAATTTGGCTATTGTAGCTTTAGTGGTATGTACATTAAACCTATAAGAGGGCGGGACCACGCCTACTTTTTCAAAGTTTTCAGATCACAGGTGCCTCTTACTACGGAAGGCACAAATTAGTGGTCCATCTACGAACTCGTAATTTTTTTTTTTTGCCAAGGTACATACATATGTACCAAGTTACATCAATATTTCTTCATTTCTACTCAAGTTAAGTTCTGCATGGACGGACCTACGGACAGATAAGCTGTTACCCGGATTTCAACTTCATCCTGATCATTTACATATATATATTATATATATCTACGTCCTCTAGTTTTAGGTGATAAACACAACCATTAGGTGAACAAATCTTTTGTAGCAAAATGTTGCAAGAGTATAAATATTGGGCTCAAATATTCAGAGAAGCAATAAGTCGATAGCACAGCTTTAGAAAAAAATTCCTGCTTTGTTGCTCTGGATATCTTAGCAAATTTTGATGGTGTCGAGTGCCAAGATTACGAATTTATTCAAGAAGACATTTTTCTGATTATTGCATACCTTTTATTTTGATCAATTATCGGCTTATTAGAAATAAAATTTATTTTTCCGGTCTACAAACATCGTCATTCTTAGGCTATTTTCCGAATACTTTTTAAAGGACCTCTTCCCCTAAAATATGCAAAAAATTCGCAATGTTTTCAAGGTCAAGTTACAGCAATTTATGAAAGATACATATTTAAATAAAGTTGTGACTGTTCTGAAAACTTTACTTCGAAAAGGTTTAGTGTTGAGCGTGGAAAATTTTTGAGGTAACCATAAATCATCAAATTATGAAGAAATTCTGTTAAATACACTGACATTGTTTCAGACTTTAAGAGCAAAAATGAGAAATATAAGAGATATTTTAGACATTTGTCTCTCGGTTTACTTCAATATATCTTTATTTTTCTAAAAATAAACTTTATTTTTTCATGCTTTCTGATTTTTCTAATTAAAATAAAAACAGGGATTTAAAAATAAACGAGAGCAAATCGACAAAATCTTTGATAGAGTCATAAAGGGTGAAATATATCCAGAATCGACAGATATATTGCAACAAAATCTCTCTAGACTATTGTAAAACTTTAATTAAACCATTTCATTCTTCCTTTCCAAGGACAACAATCTTAAAAATAACTCAATTTTTGCACATACCTTATGGTTTAACCTCTATTTCTGTAAATTATTCCTTTATGTAAACTTCACTAAGGGAATCACGTCAAGTCACTTTCAAACGTCACACTGATTTTTTATTAAAATATTCGCTTAATTTCCATACTTGACGCCAGTGGTACTGTCGACTAGACCCCGCACACCCATAGCAAATATATTCCGCCTCAGTGACTGCATTAACATAAAATTATATGACCTATCACTCTCTTTAGCTCACGCTCACGTTGTGCTCATGCATATAGGTATGTATTTTTACGTGCTTTCATAGTAATTTTTATTGCTTTTATTTTCTTTTATCGAAATTCGCGTGAATTACATAAAAGTAAACAAAGTAGAAGTCATAAACTGAGTGTCGAGTTGGGCGATCGCTGGCAGACATCGACAATCACGCCAGGCTGTCTTAGCAGCCAGCAGTGGCATAAGCTCGGGAGGCATAAAGTATATATTTATATAGTTATCTGATGCTTAGCAAACATAAACCTAAACAAATTTTGCCAGTTCGTTTTGCTTTAAAGCGAAATTGCTTAAATATGTATTTCTCTTTGTGAGTTTGTAAGTGGTAAGCAAATATTTTATTTGCTTTATGTTCATTACTAATTTATGTATTTGAAAATATATGTACATATGTAACAGGTCAATTGAAAGTCGCCGGCTTACCATAGTAAAACACATTTTTTTCATTTCAACATAGTTCCCTTCAAAAGATTATAACGACCTTCCTACTTTTGTAGTAAGATTTTTCCTTTGCTTCAAAATAAGCCTCAGTTTTGGCAATCAGCTCTTTATTCTACCAAAATTTCTTTCGAGCAAGTATTTTTTAAGATCTGAGAAGAGAAAAAAGTAGGTGGGACCAGATCTGGAGATTACAGTCAATCCGAAAGCAATTCGACGCTTTTGGCACCTCAAAGTCTCATATTTCTAATGTAAAAAGTAATCCATTCTAGCCGTTGAAGTTTCAAGCGATTAACTTCAAATTCGCTTCCAGGAATTAGTCTTCCAGGTATTGCAAAATGTATATTTACATTGTAAACATTCCCCAGAATCATAAAGTGTTTACAATTATTTCTGAGTAGTGAGTTATCATAGAAAAGGCAGGGCTAACTAAGGGCGTAACCGAACATTTTATAGTCCTGCAACTTACAAGGATTAAAGCCGCCGAAATACTTATACATGGCTAGGGCAACTCTCTACCCGATTTTTTTAGTCAACTGGAAGTTTGAAAGTTTTCATATTCTAAATTCGATTTAACTTACCCAAAGACTTACTATGACCAAAAAAAGGAATGTCAGAAACATATTATGTATATGGCAAAGTTGGTTGAAATCGATCGAGTAGGTTCCGAGATATGTGATTTTACCTAAATGTGTGAGTTACCACGTCCATCAAACAATTTTGACATCGGCTCCAATATATCCTATAACCTCATTGTACTATCAAAGATGTAAAATTTAAGGTCTCTGACGCATTTATTTATTGATTTTTTCGGCTTTTTTTCGGTAGTTTTTAACAAAACCGCTACTCAATCCAATTTAACCTATCTTCAACCTGTAGGAGAATTTAACTTTTGTAGTGGCTTAGAAGATCTTATATTGAAATAATTAGATGGCGGGATCACGCACATTTTTTTCAAAAATTTTACCCCATAACTAATATACCCCGTAGGAACATGTTGCAAAAGTATAAAAATGAACACCTTTATGTTTCACTTGAATTCTAATCTCTATCACACCGTATTGTAATGAAAGTAGTAGATCATAAATTATATCATACAAATCCTGAGCAATAAGAATTCCATATAAGTAAACAATTCCGTGAACTTCACTATCAAACTTGTTAATGAAACCTATAAATAAATGCATTGTTTGATTGCTTAGTACATTTATTGCTAAGCAAATTCATTTCCAATCAGAAACTATTTACCGACACACCCTGTAGTGTTAGCTTCGCTTGCCCTGCTCAAAAAGTTCACTGTAACTTGTAGAATGCATTTTAGTTAAGAACAATATTTATTTTTAACATTGGCTGGCATTTATTCATACGAATTGGATAGATATGTATGTATGTGTGTTAGTGTCGTAACCGCATGAATTTCTCTAATATGTGCTGTGTGTTCATATAAAATCACTGCCCAAAATGGTGTTGCGGCGCTGCCAATGGCGAATGGCGATACACACCTTAATGTACTTTGTCAACGGCTGGCGGCATAATGGACTCGGTGGGTTATTTATAAAATTGCATCAAATTACGCATTTTATTTGCGAAGTACATGCATGCCCGCACGCATATACAACGATGTTCCTATTAAGAGGAACGGTTTAAAAAGTGAAAAGAATTGTTAAAATTATTACTTTATATATTTTGTATTACCAAATGTAAATCTGATAAAAAATAAATAAAACAGAAATCCAATTTTTGTACCCTGATTGATCAATAATTATTATCAACTAGATTTTTTAACAAAAAATAGGTTCAAAATTATCCCAGACTGGCAAAAAAAATATTTTACATGAATTTCAATACAATTCTTTATTATCGAGTTCAAAATATGCTCCTCTGGCAAAACAATCATGCCAATGCTGATGGCCTTCAGCGATTTTTTTTTTTTTTTTTTTGTGGTAACGGTTTATATATGGAGCGCCATTCGCTAGATTGTTGAAGTTTGATCGTGGAGTTTCGACCTCATATGCATAAACCCACGTCTCCTCAGCAGTAATATGTTATATGTTTAATGAAAACAGGGTTCTCAGTGTAGTACAAGCAAAAGCATTAACACCCTTCGTACCCAAAATTAGTTATTGTTTTGGGTTGATCCATAAAAGATATAGAGATCCTCTACAATATCCCTGTTGCAATTTTCAAGCAATCTGATTGTAATTTTTTTCCAATTAAAAATTGCGAGATAAACGCTTACTTCGTAAATTTAAATCCACAGGTACAGTACAAAATGTTCCTGTGCCAGTGATACGAAGAAGTGCCCGTAGTATCGAGAATAATGATCCCGCTAGCGACTCAATTGAGGAAGACTCAAATCAGTCTTTCACACGTCGTTCTCAAGCATTGGGCAGCTCTGTGACGTCGTTCTGGCGAATTTTGCGAAAAGATCTTGGCCTACATCCTTACGAAATCAAATTGACGCTAGAACTGAAGCCAATCAAGCCAATAACTTGCTAATTATCCTGATTTTTATCAAAAAATCAACTTCAGCGATGAGGCCCATTCCTGGTTGAAGTGATTCGTCAATAAGCAAAATACGCGTTATTGGTTAGGCAGCAATCCACATGTAGACCACGAGTCACCGTTGCACGCGTTGGCTGTGAATGAAAATCGCTACCGCTCAATGAAAACCGAATATATTTGGTCCGATTTGAATGATATGTACTTGAACAATATATGCTTCCAACAGGACGGCGCCATAAGCCACACAGCGAATGTCATAATCGATTTATTAAAAACTAACTTTGGCGAACGTGTTATCTCACGAAACGACCCAGTCAATTGGTCGCCGCGTTCGTGCGATTTGACGCCGTTAGACTATTTCCTGTAGGGTTACGTCAAGTCTCCATCGGCGATTGATGAACTTCGTACGAATATCGAACGCGAAATAGCAGCAGTATCGGCCAATTTATGCTTGAACACCGTCGAAAATTGGGTTCAGCGTCTTTTGTAGCCCTCTTATTGAAAAACCCGTTAGGTGCCAAGTACGCAGTACTTACGGATTAATGGAGATTAAACTTCGCACGAACATAAAAAAGTTTGTACCAAACTAAGAATCGGCTGGGTTTGTCCCGAAATTTATATGAACCGGTCCGAGTCAAATTTGATTAGATGTTATGTTTCAATATTGGAACTTTTACACTTTTAAATATTAATTACATTTCGTTACCAGCAAAAAAGTGAATAATAAATGAAAAATGTTTAAAGCTTTTATGAGTTTTTTCGCTCAAACAAGCAATTATCATCAATTTATTCGACAGTTGCGATTAGCAGAAGTACTCACACATCAAATTCATCCTTAAATTACATTATAAAAAATATATTTTTATTCAACTGTTTCATTATCAATATAATTTTCTGCATCATGTCACAGTTAGATTATATAGATTACATGTCTCATAGATTAACATTACTTTTATGGCCGTATAATTATCTGTCTTAATGCCATTTGCTGATAAACACTTTTTCTATTTTTGTCCGCACGCGTCTAACTCATTATATCTGGCATTTTTATATTATAAATGACATTTTATTGTTATGGTTCATGTATTTATATACATACAATAAAGTAAGTATGTATGGTTGATCACTGGGAGAACTTAAGTGCTTGTTTTCACAGAGAGTGAAGGCTAGCTGCCTGCTTGAAAATGATGGCAGAATGTGTTATTTGGAACTTAAAATTAGATAACCATACGAATTACTTCCTATTGTTTTCTGAGTATTGGAACTAACAATTGTTTTCGAGAGATTTAGTCCATTGTAAAAAGTAGCTTCTCGGTTTTTCGAAGCTAGCCACCAAATACGAATATTTGCCTTCGAATTTCAGCATTATTATCATATTTAAGTTCCTGAAAATTAATATTTATCTTTCTCAAAATGGAAACGTTCCATGTTTTGCCATTTATCTCAATGGCTTGTAACATTTTTCGGTCTGGTAAGATTTCGGTCTGGTAAAAAATATTTTTTTTTTTTTTTGTTTTCGAAAACTCCATTTTGGTTTCAATTGTTCATCTTCTACTTAGACTAAAAGACTGAAATATTCAATACGATAACTACAATAGTATTGAAGTTTCAGTTTATTCTTTAAATATACGCTATTAAAATAGATTAAAAAACGAAAATTTTTCCTAAAAATATATCGATACATTTTCTCTCATTTTATTTAGAGAATAAAATATTGCAATAATAATTACAATAGTAATTTAATTTAATAAGTGAATTTTACGTTGTTCATCTTCTTACAAGCATTATTTAATTAAAAATACAGAAAATGGATAATTTCGTTTAAAAAATATTTCAATAATCTTTTAATTTCTCGATAATTTGTTTCTTATTTCAAATTTATATAGTATGGAAAAAGAAAAAATCGATCAATTTGATAATGTAGCCCTGATATCAATATTTTAGTTTCTCCGTTGGCCTAAAGTAGCGCAAATTTTTAATTATTATGCTAATTAATTACCAAAAATCGATATGCTTTTTCGTTAACTATCGATCACGTGTTATTATCTGTTTTATTTTGGATTACTGTTGAGTTTGGGAAAAAAATTGTGATGCAACTATTATGCATAGACATCAGTTCTCCCGCATTCATCATAAAAAATAAAATTTTCGTTCCAAATACTTGTACGAGTATCTCTTTTCCACTATCAATCTTATAAAGCATCGCTTCATCTTTCAACCAAAACTTGACTGCAATAACATTTTCTGCGAAAAATGGCGCCACATTCGAACATCATCAGCTTGTACTAGAACTTAAGTAAAATAATAAATACTTTCTTTTCAGAACGGAGTATCAAGAATTAATGAGTATTTTGAGTGAATAATCCTAAGCCTAACAAAAATCTGGAGCTGTTCCGCTTACGTAGATACGCTTGTCACAAGAACGAACATCTAATTGGTTATACTAACCGCCGGTTTCTTGATTCTATCCCAGCATTTTTTCGTTTATTGTCCAAGAGAATTCTTTCTGGATTTTGTTGATTACTGAGCTAAATTATTGTTAAATTACCGTAAGTTATGTAAGTAATACAAGCTAACAACATACCTCATTTACCGCTATCTCGGGACCTAATTAACCATTAATAAACGTATTATTTCTTAAAAATGTTACTTTAAAAGAAGATTTCAATAAGTTTCCTGGAAACATAGTTTTTCGTCCGGATCAAACTAATTTTTCATATCAAAAACATTTTTCGGTTCAAATTTCGCTTCTAGGAGTTCCAAATTTATTGTGAATTTTCTGGTAATGATATAGTTACCGTTTCCTGATATTCTTCTTCTTAGTAACCTCCTCTAACTAATTTTTTTTTTTTTAAATCCCAGTTCGGATTTGATTTTATTCCCTATTTTATTTAAACAATTCTACATACAGATACACTATACTGGTTCTTACTGCCCCCAAGTTACAGCAGTGCTTGAATATTCACCCACTATTTAGTGTATTAAATCCATATAATCCCACTAGATAAAATCAATTTGTTCATTTGAATTTATAATTTAATTCAATTACTCCCGAATGGTTGACTTTCACTGCAAATGTTCTGCAATAATTTCATTTAATTTTTTTGATTGATAATTTAATTATGCAGTCACAGAGCTGGCTGATTTCAATGACCCGTTAATTGCCGCAATAACATTTGGTGTAATTATCACCAATTAAATTTTCGCTATATTTACTGTTATGTTTGTGTATGCATCGAGTTTGCTAATGATTGGCAATCAGATTATATTTCTATATATGCACGTGTGTTTTTATATTTATGGTGTTTTCCGAGTTTAATCGAAATCTGTCTATATTGAACATGTGTTTTATGGTCACAGGTAGTTTTATAACCAACATGTGGACTAATAAAAGCAATGGCATGTTACATAAGAGTTTAGGTTTGGTTATGTCATCTTGCTGATATTCGTGAGGTCACACATGAACTCACTTGGACAGCTAAAAAGTGTCCTTGTCGACAGACGGCCAGTGTTAGTATGCAAGAGGCCATCCGAGTACCGACTCGTTTTATGATATTGGGGTAAGGGTGGACAGCCCTTGGCTGAAAACCCAAGTCAATTCCGGTAACGTAAAACTGGCTGTTGTGGAATTCGACGCGGACTTATCAAACATATGTCCGGGATGCAACGAGTCACCACATGACACTAACTACCTCTTTGCATGCCCTGCTAACCCTAGACTTCTGACACCTCTCTCCCTATGATCAAAACAGCACCTTTCTAATCTCAACCATCCTAATGAGGGTTCTGTATCCGTTACAACAACTACAACATGATCAAGGGGAGTTCACCTTATTACGAGTGAATAGATCTTCGCTGCAGAAACAAAAAATCCAAAAGTTACTCACGTCTACGGAGACCCACTTATACCGCGCCTCTGTCGAAATCCTCCTTAGCGGATTCACCTTGTCATCATGCGATATATAAGCCGATACTAACCTGAGTTCTCACGTTTCCATCTGTATTATTATTTCTCAACATCTTATTACTTCTTGTCCTTAACACACTGTATTAGCACAAGGTCGGGTTTGTCTCCTACAAGGCAACGCATGAGATTAGAAAGTAATTAGTCTGAAAGTTCTTTCTCACCCAGTCTCCTCTTCAAAAGTACAAATGCTCCAACACCATCATTGCCGTTGTCCTCTAACGTTGCTGTAGGCCGATCCGTTTCAGTGTTCACCGGCCCGAAGGGACGAAACGGATTCCCACGACTGTTTTTTTCTCGCCTCTCTACTTCACTCGCGCTCCTGTTGTCTCTAGTCATCGTCTTTGGTGGACTTTGAGAGGATGCAGAATTACACCCTTGAACCCTTAGCCTATGGTCATTTTGTGTCGAGTGTAAAGGATAAATAATGACAATTGATTCTAAATATTAATTAATTTTTTTTTCTTTGCATATCATGTTTTTTGTTTTATTTAATCTTACTTCTGTTTATTTTTATTTTTTTTAATTATCTAAGATTAGCTTTTCAGAGCTCGGATTCGCAAGCATTGACCCCTATGGTGGCAGTTTGGTCTGCTTCTAATTAGTCAAGCAAAACGTTCCAAAGTGTTGAGCCCATCACTTATTACAAAGCGTCACAGAAAAGGCAAACATAATTCATGCTTTGCAATAAATGGCTCAAGCGTGTTCAAAAAGTGACTTAATTAATGTATATATGCATACAATTAGGCGCTAAAACGCACTCAAGCCCATAGTGGTCATGCAAAGTAATGCTTGACTGCTTTTAGGCGCAAAAGGTAAGCAGGGCAAACCAAATTCATTTGAGTTCATTTAATTTATTCCTATGTCATGTTGAACGTGCGCCTTTTATATATTTTTCATAAACCGCCTTGCCTTCCGTGCCACGATTCCCTTATATTGATCTGCAGACGTGGGTGGCTAGTAGACACAACCCGCTGTGTTAATATTTTACTGTCATCATAACGGCACTTAAACCCGGCACTGCATATGCGTTATGGCAACGTTACGCTCTTCACCGAGTATCTTCGCTCTGCCCGCGTTACACCGCTTTTGTCTATCGCTCGCATTAAATTAAGAGAAAAACACTTGTGACTAGTTCTTTTTAATGTGGCTTCACCCGTCGCAGCGCCCTTTTCTCAATTGCAATCACTCAACAACGTCAACGATGATGACTCGACCGGCTTGAAAAAATTTTGCTGACATTTGCAGATTTGTTGGCAATTTGTTTTTCTTTTTTCCGCTTTGCATATTTTTCCATATTTATGGGCAGAGATGCATTTACGTTTGGGTGGTTGAGCTAATTTATTCCGTATAAATATAGCTCTGTGTTGTCGCCGTAGTCGTCGAAGACTGTCTCTAAGCTGTTCACGAACTTTGTAATGATTTGAGATTGCTTTGCTGATAAGAGAATATTTATTTTTAAATGTTGTACATTTTTATACCCTGAACAAGGTAGTTTAATGTTGGCACAAATTTCGCTACACGTGTAAAGAAGCATCGGAGACCCTATAAAATATATATATAATTGTTCAGCCTGACGAGTTGAGTCGATTTAGCCTTGTTCGCCTGTCCGTCTATACTCTCTGTATACGAACTAGTAGTCCCTCAGTTTTTGAGCTATCGATCTAAAAATTTTAACACATACTTTTCTTAGTTACTTAATTACGGAACCGGCGATATCGGATCGCTATAGCGTATAGCTGCCATAGAAACTGAACTATCGGCATAAAGTGCTTCTATGGGAATTTTTTCATTTGACGATACATTCTCGCGAAATTTGGCACGAATTATTGTTTAAAGTTGTAACGGGTTCTCCGAAGAAATCGCCAGATCGCACCACTATAGCATATAGCAGCTATTCAGACTGATCGTCGAAATCATGTTCTTGTAAGGAATCCTTTGGTATTTGCAGGGGTATTATAGTTTCGGTCCCGGTAGCCGATGTTAACGTCCCCGCTCATTTTGTGGCTTATTTTTGTATTTTAATCGTTAATTGCCGTTTGCTAAGTGTATTTACGTGATTAATTGATTATGAATTTTCCCTTTTGCATACTTTTATTAATTGCCAATTTGCTGACTTAACATGTTTTCAATTGCCCGTTTGGGTGAAAGGCCTCACAAATTTATATACAGTAATGGAGTAGATAGAGATAACGGTTGATCCAAGTAGAGTTAATTTTTTCAATAGGCTTTTTCATATAGGTCGGGTCAAGTTATCTTTTTTTTTCAGTATTGTTTGGCATTTCAGCGTTGAAAATCTTACGTCTGGACAACGTTTATAAATCGTTCAACTTTATTACGAAAATTCACGTTCTGTAAGAACAATGTCAATCTTACTTAGTGTACTATTCGCCCATCTTGGGATCCAGCATTCAACCAGCATTGGATAATAATCGACCGAATAGACCACCTCCGGCATGCAGTGAAGAAAATATAGTAGTCATTGCTGAAAATGTACACAAAGACCGTGCAGAGTCGATTTAGGATCGTTGGCAGCAACTCGAACGGACATATGAAACGATTTGGTGCCTTTCTATGCACATTTGCCGCATTTGAGACCTGAGAAGAACCTGAAGAGATTCAAGTGCTGCCATTTCATTTAGAAAAAAAAACGGTTTGTTATGGTTTGTGGGCCGATGGAATAGATAATTTCACTTTTTGGGCCGGTCAATTGGCCATCAATTTCATTTGATATTACCTGTTAGACTTTTTCCTGTGGGGATGTGTGCCCAAAAAATAAGGTGACATTTGAATTTAAACTGCGCGCTTCAAAGGATTTGGAGAATTATTTTTTTTTTTTTAGGTTGTTAGGACTGTCAGTCACATTTATGTCAAATTTCATGTCAAAATATTCATTAGTGTTTGAGATACGTGTTTTGTGAGCCGCTAAAAGTGAGTTTTTCGTTGTTTGCGATGTCGAAATTTGTTAAGCAAAGAATTTGCATTAAATTTTGTTTACGGAATCAATTTTCTGCTGCGGATACGTTGAGGATGGTGCAGAAAGCCTTTGGTGATGAGACTATGACAAAAAAAGTGTTTACAAGTGGTATAGTGAGTTCCAAGCCGGCCGTGAACGTGTCGAAGACGAAGAGCGTCCAGGGCGACCATCAACCTCAACCGACGAAGCTCACGTTCAACAAATCAAAGATTGGGTGTTGAAAAACCGTCGATTAACAATTAGAGACATTGCTGATGAAGTTGGCATATCGAAAGGCTCAGCCAATACCATTTTGAAGGATGTTTTGGGCCTCAAGCGCGTCGACTGGTACTGAAAACATTGAATTTTTTGGAAAAAAGGCGCCGCGTTGAAACTATGCTTTACGACTACCGGGGTGTCATGAAACGCATTATAACTGGCGATGAGACTTGGAACAACCGATCAATCGAGCGAATACCGTGCCAAAAGAGAGCCGAGACCAAAAAAATCGCGCCAAAATCGCTCAAAAATCAAGGTCATGTTGACTGTTTTTTCGATTATAGTGGTGTTGCGCATTATGAATTGCTTCCAACCGGTCAAACAGTCAACAAGGAATATTATTTGAACGTTATGCGTCGTTTGCGTACCGCTATCCTCCTAAAAAGCCGGAATTGTGAAAGGACAATTCTTGGTTTTTACACCACGATAATGCACCATCCCATACTGCCCTMGTAATTCRTGATTATTTCGCCAAAAACTCAACCCATATCGTTCCGCAACCACCATATTCACCTGATCTGGCGCCGTGCGACTTCTGCCTGTTCACCAAGCTCAAAAGACCGCTCCGTGGACACCGTTTTTGTACGATAGAGGAGATTTAAGTCGCAGCGAAGACGGAACTGAAGGCCATCCCGGAAAGCGACTAAAACCAGTGTTTCGAAGATTGGAAAATCCGTTGGCATAAGTAAATTGCATGGGGAGGGGATTACTTTGAAAAAGATGAAATTGATTTGGAAGAATAAATAAAGAATTTTCAAAATAAATAAATACAATGGCACTATTTTCTGCATTAAACTAAAATATATCGAATTTATTTATTTTTGCTAATTTATCTTACATATTGACCGATATATGTATACAGTATAAAGTCGACCTGAAGTTTAAAATTCGTATATTAAGTATACATACTATATATGAGGAAGAGTATTATTGACCCCTGTTTTAAATATCAAAAACCTAAACAATAATTTTTTCACATTTTTGAAAAAAAAAAAACATTAAAAAATTTCCTCTTAGAAGTACCTTTATTTATCACTGATTAAAGCAGATTCTTCTTCATACCTTGGTTGAAGAAAGCCACACCTGTTCCAAAGCTTCAATATTTCTATTTAATGTTGTTGACACTTTACGTTACTAATTTAATTACATATGTATGTACGTAGACAAATTTTGCATGCAACACCCAAAGGTTACTTATACGCCATGACAACATTCCGAAATGCGAGTAAGTTGTGAATGACTTCATCACTTCAGTTAAGTACCGCTATGACCGTAGTTGCTAAATGTTTTCTCACACATCTATGTAAGTGTGTCAACAATGTGAATATTTGTAGCAATAACAAAAATACACTACGCGTACCTATATACATATGTATAAAAGCATCTGTGCGTTTGTTTTCCTCCCGCACATGAACTTGTGCATTGCTATGGCCTCTACGTCTATGCAATGTTTTATTTAAATTATGTCATACATATTCGTTAATATGTAATGTCACAAGTGTGCATGAAGTGAGTAAGAAATCTGCATAGTGTAAGTCTCTTCAACGATTTCAGTGACCGCTGAGGGGTCGTGGCACGGCTAGGGATGGCAACGATTAATCATTTGATTAAATGAATCGATTATCGCAAACAGCATTTTGAAATTTAATCCGAATGAGTTTGATCGCTGGGCTCCTCACAAAACTCTAGCACACAAAGGAAGGAGGAAGGACAACGATTTTACATCTCCAGAAGATGAATTGAGCTTTTATTTGAAATGTCAGGTATTAGAACTAAGACGAAACACTATTGATGCTTGGGAAGAAATGAAAACCGTTTACCCAAAACTGTACGGACTTTCAAAAAAGTATTGTCATCTACTGGGTACCTCAGTACCAGCTGAGCGGCTTGTCTCAAAAGCGGGTGCAACTGCGACCAAAAAACGCAATCGTTTGACAACAAAACGTTTATCGAAATTGCTTTTTCTTCAAACTTGGTTGAACAGAGAATACATTTTCTTGATTTCAATGAATATATGTACTTTCATTTATGCTAAGACAAATGAATTTTTGATACGATGTTTTAATTTTATTTCCGATTTTGTTTTTGTGTATATACCAACATAATTTGAATGTCTGAAATAAGAATATGGTCTCCTATATTTTATTGGTTTTATTTTTACGCAAAATTGCAAAACATCCTCTCTCGTTCAAGCAAGAGGCAATTCTATTGCTTTAAGATTGCTGTACATATTTTGAAAAATTTACTGTCATTGTGATACTTATTTTTAAATATAGGCAATTTTCTCTTTTAGAATATGAATGGGACTCTGTGATAGAGCACTATAATACAAGATTCGGCGCTGAAACTAGGTGATGGCCTTTATGCAATTTACTATTATTTGAAAACATTGTAATTAATCGATTAATCGATTTTTTTACATTAATTGCAAATAGTTAAATTTTTTTTATATCTTGGAATTAATCATTTGATTATTTAATCGATTACAAAAATGTTTGCCATCCCCAGGCACGGCATTGCACTTGGCAGTGCCGCCGAGAGACGCCGGGTAGTAGCAAAGTTTTCATACGCTGACCTTGAAATGCATTTCCTGTGCTTGTGTGTGTATATAATTGAAAGTGTATTTTCATATGTATGTGCATATGATTGACTACTCAGAAATCAAAAAATTTAAATTATGAAATCACTTTCACTGTGACTTCCCTTACATTTTGTCTCGCACAAGTTGCAACATTTTAATCTTTCCCACTCTGCGTCCAAAATCCTTTACTCAACTTTATGTTTGTTTGGCTCTGCATTGCTCATAATTTATTTTTAACTGCATTTATGACATCATCTCACAATGGCAACTCACTTTGTGACCACACGCTGGTACGCGCTTTCACTACATTTCCACCAGCTACCTCATTATCCTTCCCGCACGTGTGCAAGTGAGCGTATAAAAACCGTTTGTGCGCGTCTCCAACAGACCTTTGTATAAATATGTATATACCGTTGCGTATAATGGCTGTTGACATGGTGTTTATTTCAGTCTTCTATGTAGGTATGGCTAAATTTTGGGCTCATATTACAATTGATTTTTTCATGCTGTGTTCTTTTCGTCCACACAGTTTGCTTTAATTGCCATTATTAATCTAGTAATTAATTTGGCTTTAATTTAAGGGGAAAATTTTAAATATATGCACTTTTACAGACTTCATTTAAGATATAACAGCACCCAGAGAATTGTAATCAAAATTCTAGCAATCACAATGCGGCAGGAAATCTCGAACGTTCTGAAAGAGCATGCCACTCTTTTCGAAATATCACCAAGACCAATTGATGCTTCCAAGAGACTGTTACGTCAAACATCGTCTATCGACTACATTATTCTCACGGAACCCTTTTCTTGCGATTATACTCAAGAAAACCTTTATCTCGTACACAACAATCACCTCCGTTGTGGGTGCTCTGGTAGCGGCAGTAAATATCCTGGTCCCTTCCGTTTACTTAAACCCGACTGTCTTGCGAACGGTCATCATAGCCCGACCTCGATTCGTTGAAGTAACGTTTATCCAAACATCAGTTAAGCGTCATTAAAATCACTTGACGGTAACCCGAGGAAAGGAGCCTGACCTCGCTTCGTTATTGTAATGTTTATATAAACCCCTTCATGGAGAAATCACTGTCATTGAAATCACTTACCGGTAGGCCCAAAAAACGAGCTGCTATTTCGACGAGTTCGAACCATAGGGCGAAAGTTGAGTTAAGTGAGTTGGTTTCATTAAGAATGCAAAGAGCTGATTAGTGACATAAGTTTTGTATGTCAGAATCTATTTTGGATAAGTCGGAATTGAACCTGCTAGATGACTGAAACTCGTGCTTCTGTTCTTCAATAGGTGGTGTTTAATGTATTAAAGCTGCACTGTGAATGGCATTCGGTGCCCATCGGAAATTGGTCACTTCCGAAATTTAGTCGGCTTATGGTGGGGCCAGTTCGTCAACGTATTGGCGGAATGTTTTCTCATTTTCCTAGTTGTTGTTGTTGTTTTAACGGGTACCTTATGCTCGTTGGAATGGTAAAGATTTGATCAGTTTTCATCGAGATCATCGAACTGTAGGTCCAGGAAACGAGCTGATAAATAATCTGGCAAAACTATTTTAAAAATATTCTATTTGCCATATGAATTATTTGATATAAAACAAAAATATTCAAATTTGCTTTCATCCACTTACTCTCTTTCCACCATTCCTCACAGGTACTCCACCTACTATTGGAGGGTCTCCCGCGAAAATCGCCGCTGCTACATGGACTACTATTACTCGGAGAACGGTAAACAAATTTATGGTGTGCCCTTGGGCGGCATTGGTGGCGGCACCATAGGGCGTGGCTTTGCCGGCGAATTTTGTCGCTTTCAGATGCGTCCCGGCATGTATGAGTACAATGTGGTGCAGGCGAATCAATTTATAGTGACAATCAAAGACGCCAAGAATTGCACAATCTTTCAAAGTTTGCTCTCTAAACTCAGGTAAGTGACAAGCTAAAATAATTATTCCCTGTAAAATGTAATTAAATACCGAAATGCATGTGATGTAACAAAAACGCCTGAATCCTTAACTCCACTAACTTTGGTGAGCTTCCTCAAAACGGACATGAAAATACTTCTATGTAATCATTTGTATGACATTATTGTTGGCAGTAATCGAAAGCGATATGACCTCAATTTGCGCTGTAATGCTACTGGACATACTCACACATTTGCTATTTACTCACACGTTCATGCCATATGTATGTTTCTATGTATTAGAAATCTAAATCCATTAAGCTACATGTTATCACATTTTTTTTTTTTTTGTTCGCCCACATTTCCTGTCACGATTTGTCACCATTCGCCATTCGTGTCCGTTATATAATTATGTACTTCTTTTGTGTATATAAATTTGTTTTTGTTGTTTGTATATTTGTTCATGATTTGGCGTCATTATCGTCACGTTGCATGTGCCACACACTCCTCAAAGTTCAACTTTTCTATCGAGGATTTGTTTCGAATCGAACTTATCACGGTTTCAGTGCAATTTGCGTATTATCACGATTTTCTTTAACGCCCAAGAAGCAGTATATTTATATATAATATATTTATGTTTACAATCTGTTTTATTTATTTATTTGTTGTTATTATAATGCATTTCATGCCACACAGTCGTAAATTTCACTTTAAGCTCATAAAAAATTAAACTCCAATGCTAGTAGCGTGTGACCTAACCGCAAATACACAAAGAAAGCTTGACACTACTTAAATTCCTTATATACATGCATACATACATATTTTTATTGTTATGTATATATATACATCTATCAGCTAAGTGTCACTACAAAATCCAACTTTTAGTTCTTTTATTGGGGCATTCTTCCCGAACATTTTCATTTCAATTATTTAAAAATCCGATTTTTTTTGATTGTGTGTAAGGTAAGCGTGAAAGTCCCTAAAAAATTACAAGATTTGTATAAATCATATCGTATTATTGTAATAATAACTTCATTAAAGATTTAAGCGTTGCAATAATTATTCGATTTGTCTAACTAAAAAGTACAGTGTTTGTCTCAAATTTGTTAAAAGTTGTATAATATTAGGTTGTCAAAAAAGTCTTGCGGTATTTTCGCTAGTTGGCGCTGAGAGCGCGTAGTTATAGTTTTATTCGTCGCATCGGGTCATGCTATACCTTTTTGGAAAGCTCATTTCACGCGCTAACACGTGTTTGATTGATTGTCGTTTCTTTTAAGTCGTTCGTGAGTTATAGCGTCGCAAACATTGAGCAAAATAAAGAAAAAATACGGCATATTTTACAGTACTACTACGATAAAGGCAAAAATGCATCTCAAACCGCGAATAAAATTTGTGTAGTTTATGGACCCGATATAGTTTCCATTTCCACCGCACAACGATGGTTTCAACGTTTTCGTTCTGGTGTAGAGGTGGTCGAAGATGCGCCACGCTCCGGAAGGCCTGTCGTCGAAAATTGCGATAAAATCGCTGAATTTTTCGAAAGAGATCGGCATGGTAGCATCGGTCAAGAGCTGAGCATGAGTCATCAAAAAAAATGTTATGAACAATTGAAAATTCAATAAAAATACCGCAAGGCTTTTTTGGCAACCATTATTATGTTATTTTTAAAATAGTTTTTATTTTATTTTATTTTAATTATAGCTTAATGATAGCTCCCTTTTATTTCAAATAATAGTTAGTATTATAAACGATTTTTGTAGTAATTCCACATCGTCATCGGGTGCGTGACTCCGCTAAAATTTTATTTGTTGGCGCCTGAGTGTAGGCTAGTATTTTCCCTAGATTAATAGCCATAGCGTGAACATTTTTCTTTCGTTATAATTATTTTAATGTGTTTACTATATTCAGTCGAAATGAAAACTTTTCAACTCAAACCGAAGAGAGTAACCCATTAGTTCAGTGGCTTTTACACTAGTCGAAACTTTCGAAAATAAATGTTGTGGAATAACATATGGAAGCGGTGTATGCTGGCAGCCTAAAGACTTTATTCTAATAATTTTCTAAAATAACGGGATATCAATGAAATTCTTTATTCCTGTGAAAGTACATTCGATGCCATTATGTATGGAACTCGATTTCTTTTTCATAGCCACCACGGGCACGTTTGCAGAAGTCCAGACGCTGCACCCAATTTTCAACGGTTTTCAAGCCTAAGTCGTACCAATCATTAATCGTCGCTAACTTGCACGCTAATCGCACGACCGAGGCGGCAAATCGACTGGGCCATTTCGTAATACAACACGTTCACTGTGGCTTACGGCACCGTTCTATTGGAACCACGTATTGTCCAAGTCCATATCAAATAATAGGCGCCAAAAATATTAAGTTATCATTTGAGCGGTAGCGATTCCCATTCACAGTAATGTGCCGGTCTTGCTTATCATGGAAGAAGTACGGCCCAATTACGCCGCTGGCCCATAAACCGCACCAAAACGCAATTTTTTCGGAATGCAATGAGGACTCATGGAGAACGTGTGGATTGTTGCCTTGTCAATAATTCATATTTTGCTTACTGACGAGGCCGTTCAGCCAGAAATGAGCCTCATAAGAGATGACAACGCGTGAGAACTTTTTGCAAAATATATTTAATCATTAAATATCAGTCCCCATTCTATATTATGCACTTATGTCGGCACATCTTCCAATCGTCGAAACACTTCTCAAATTGGATATTTGGGATTTCTTTTAGCTCTTGAAGCTATTTTCATCTATCTTGCAAACCGACATTTTACTCCATGACATTTCTCTGACATTAGCCCAACCATAGCGGCTGCTACAGACAAAGTAAGCAATTAATACAGCTGAAAATTTGTTCCTCTTTCGGAGGCATGTATAATACATCAACATATTAAAAAGAAATTTTGACAAAACCCGCATTTTAGCACACACAATATATATTTATATGCAACTGCTGACATAAACTTGGTAGCACGCCTAGTAGAGTCAAATAAAAGTTTACACTGCAATAAACGTGCAAGCACTAAATAAACTTTACAACATTTTTACTAATGGAACGGCGCAATCTAAATATGTAAACAATTTACATAGGTAGCATAGTATATGTTGGCACTTGCATAATATGTTGCACACCTAACAGCTACCAAAACTTGGCCATTCAATTAGCACTTGGTCTTGCAATTGAGCCATTTGCCATCGAGTAAATCATACTTCATTGATGAACTAATATATGTGGGTATGCATAAATAACATAAGCAATAAAATTTTAGAGTATTTTAATACAAATATTCATTATAGCCTTAAAAATAAGCTCCTGAGCTAACTGCATCATTTCAACACTCTATTCAATTTTCCATACCCATGTTCGAAGCCTCAGCTGGAATGGCGTACAGTGCCTTCAGCGAATGCTCTTTAATGCAGTCCTGGACTCATCAGCAGTATTAAAGCGCTTCATGAATGTGGGCTCCACAGCTATGTTGTGCTGGCAATCATCTCTTTGTTACCTCGACATCGTTTTCGCTAAAGATTCAGCCCTTTTAGTGCGAGTATAGCATTAACACGCTTCATACCCAAAACATTAACCAAAATGTGTTGGGGCGATCCATAAGAGATGTTGAGAACCACTGCTATTTCACTGATGCCGATACAAGGATTTTCAAACACTATTTCTTTGACTTTTTTGATGTTATCATCATTAACAGAGGTGGATCGATGACTATGAGGCAATGACCTTCAATGAATGCTTTTTGCCACTGAAATACTTTTTAAGTAGGCGGAAGTATCAAAAGCCGCAGTGCGAAACATCAATCCGCTAAACCTAACCCCAATCCAAACCCGTCCACGGAACAACCACTTGTTTAAGGATTTCTTCGTGGGAGTGATAAGACATTCAAGTCTTCTCTATAACACGGACTGACAACCACTAAATCTGCTCTATATGTTCATGATTGAGCCTGCGGCTTCACTGACAGACTTCCAGTCTGCAATAGACTTTGAGTACTGTCAAACTTTCTACCGTAAAACTACCACCGAGTGTAGTTTTAAGTCTTTCCCTTGTACTTAAAAAGCGAAGTCAATAAAAGAATACATTCTCAGAGTCTTCAAAGCACTGTGAATACGGAAAATTCGGACTAATATCATGCTGGAATATGTAAAGGTAGCTTCTAAAGCACAACTGTGTCCACTTAGTATTTAAGTTAGGTGGAAATCCAGGTCCCCATATCGTCTGTCAGTCTATGAGTGCATGTCCGGTATCAGTCTCTGGGTCCACCGTTCTATGGGTGAAGTTTGCCATCGCTGCTGCCATATTGTTATCCTTTTCTCTATCTTTTGGCTCCTATAAGCGGCTCTAATGACTCTATACCGTCGTATTCGTCACACTGGCTGTCAATGAGCATCATTCTGGCTATTACTTCAGCAGCGTCACTTGATATTGTGCGGAAAGCGCTGCTAACTTTTAGTACCGACAGCCTGTTCACCATGCTTTTTTGTCTGGCGTATGCTTTATTGTCTAGCGCCTGGAGCCGTGGACTGAACTTTCCATGGGTCGGGCAATATTTTTTTTTTTTTAACACACATTGCAAATTTTTGCGAATTAGTTTGGTTTCAAAGTCACAGCTTCCTTTAAGGCTCTGTTTGGTATGTCATCTAATCCAGGCGCTTTGCTGCTTTTGCGCCACTCAAATACTTGTATTCATAATAAAGTAGGCCCTAAAACACTTCTGCAAGATTTTCGACGTTTCCGTAGCCATGATTAAGTTGGAATCACAATTCAAAAAAACCCATCGCATCCAAAGCAAAGAGCCAAACAAGCAACTGACATATAAATCAAACTTCACAAAAACGTAAAAAGGGGTTGTTACTAATCTAGGAAAAATATTTGATACGATTCGGTTTGCACGTGCAGTTGAGATAGACCAGTACGGGTCAAATTTGATCAGATGGTAATTCCTAATTTAACATTTGACACTTTATTTCTAATATTTACTGGAATTAATATAAATATAGTATATATACTTGGTAGCTAAAATTGTTAAAAAGCAAAAGCCTTGCGAAAAACGCGCTAATCCATACTTCTGAAATGTTAGGTTATGTAAATTTGTATATATTGACTTTTTTGTTTTTTACCAATAATTTCTTAATGTTTGCCTGTGTTTGTTGTGTTGTTTTTGTTATGTAAGCTATGTACTTGTATTACAAAGAAAAATATTAACCTAAAAATTGGAAAATCTTATAAATCTTATTTGCAAATTGATTCTTATTTGCTTTCCTTTTATTGTATTCCGAAATTTTTTCTCTTTTCTATTTTATGGCAAAAAATATCATTTACAATTAAAAAAAATGATATTTCTATGCACGCGCTTATACACACATACACCTGCTATTCGAACTCTGAAAAAATTGTCTGTCCAATGGAACACCATGCCGCCACAATCACCAACAA
>NW_017535518.1:2675977-2678630 GCF_001853355.1 Bactrocera latifrons | reverse complement strand
TTTCTTTTAAATATTTTTAATCAAATACTTCAATTTTTTTTATCACAAAATTTGTGTTTATTTATCATCTAAAAACATTAAAATTGTGATTTTCATGCCATCATCACAAATTCATCGATTCATTTTATCAATCATCTCTCCACCTCTCATCATCTGCACCATACAAAACCATTATTCACCAACCGAACGACGCGTCGTCAAATGAAATATCCCCTGTCCTACCCGCTCCCACCCCAAAAACAATTTCGATGCACTCGTGCAGTTCCATTGACAGGAGTTACAGTGACTCTCAACGTAATATGGTCAATTGCAGCAGTCGCTCCAAGCAGCCACTAAATGCCTGGCACTCGAATATCGACGACTCGAAATGCTCCTATACGGGACTGTATCCGCGCGCCTGGACCGACTATGATCTGACTGCGTACGGCGTGCGACTGATTTGTCGTCAAATTTCGCCCGTCATACCGCACGACTACAAGGACTCATGCCTACCTTGCGCCGTCTTCGTGTGGTCTGTGGAGAATGTTTGCGCAGAAGAGCGTAAGGTCTCCATAACGTTCACCTTCAAGAATGGCACTGGCACAAAGAAGCAGGACGCCGAGGGCGGCGCTGAGGCGATACTCATCACAGAGGGCAATGTGAAGGGTGTCGGTATACGTCAGAAGATCGCTGGCATGCCATGTGCCTACAATTTGGGTTGTCGTGTTTTGCCCGAAATCAGTATTACACGCTGCACGCAGTTCGATCCGTACGGCACGGGAAAGCAACTATGGTCCGAGCTGAAGGAAAATGGACAGCTAAGTGAAAAGCATTGCGATGAGGTATTGAAAAGTGAGTATAGTGAGTATATGAAGTTCGAAAAGTAATTTTTAAGAAATCGTTAAGAAACAAAACTGGGCTATAAGTGGCTAATAAGCCTCAGAGACTAGGCTAATACTAAGGATGTGAGGAGTTAGAGAGAAATAAATGCTTCGTAGAGATTTTTGTATATATTTTTCAAAAGATTGTATAATTTAGTTAAGAGACAGCTTATAATGTTGAGCCTAAAAGTATGCTTGAAGATATTATGAAAAATGATATATGTATTTTAGAAAGTTTAACAAATGAAAAAAGACTATATTTTAAAAATTTTAATAAATTTTTATAGTTAGCACTAGCCAAAATTAAGATTTAATAAAAAAAATTCATGGCAACCCTATAACACTGAACATAAATCTAAAAATAAACCACATTCGTTTCATTTTGAAAAAATTTCATATTACTTACTAAACTACAAGCGTTAAAACAGCATTCCCAAAAGCTGTTTAATATATTTTTAGGCGCATACCATTTTAATTGCACACTCATTGTTAAAACATATAATAAAAGTGACTCCTTTAAATATTTATTTACTTTTTAAAAATTTCAAATTCAAATAAAAATTGTGTACTCATGCCCTCCCACCACTTCAGCTAAGGATCTCGGTGTCGCTCTATGCGCACAGGTTGCTGTCAAACCAAATTCTAGTCACGATTTAGAATTCGTATTGGCCTGGGATATGCCACACATACATTTTCCCAAGAAACTCAATTCGTATACACGCTACTACACCAAATACTTCGATGCGTCCGGTGAGGCTGGTCCTAAGATATGCGAATATGCATTGAAGCACTATGGCAGCTGGGAGAAATTGATTGATGCCTGGCAGCGTCCCATACTCAACGATGAGTGAGTTGCTAAAAATTACAAAAATTTATAATTATTCTCAAAATAACAATAACTTAACAATGCAATTTAGTGGCCTACCCGATTGGTATAAAAGCGCGATCTTCAATCAACTTTACTTCATTTCGGATGGCGGCACAATTTGGTTGACTTGTAACTCGTCGTTCGGCAAGGAGTTGAACTATGATGATCCCAGGTGACTAGAAGAAATTTTTGGAATTTATAAATAATAATATTTTATAATTTGTGTTAGTAGTTTCAGATAAGAGAAATATTTATTTATATTTATTTACTTTCAACGCTTACAGATTAGCTTACGGTCGCTTTGGTTACTTGGAGGGTCACGAATATCGCATGTACAACACCTATGACGTACATTTTTATGCCTCATCAGCGCTCTCGCACCTCTGGCCCAATTTACAGGTGTGTTTTAAGTTACATTTTTGCTTTCTTTTTCCGTTACAAAGCCCAGATTACTCTCCTCAGGTTAGTCTACAGTATGATATACGAGATGCCATTGATGTGGACTTGCCCGATACGCGTAAAATGCTTTATGATGGCAAAGTTTTGCCGCGTCACATTAAGAACTGTGTGCCACATGATCTCGGCGATCCCGATGAGGAGCCCTTCACGCTCATCAATTGCTACAATATACACGATGTGAATCATTGGAAGGATTTGAATACGAAATTTGTGCTGCAAGTCTATCGGGACTATTATGTACTGAATGAGTTGGCGCAGGCGCAAGCGGATAACGCGAGTAAATTCAGTTCGATTGAGTTTATCGATAAGGATAGTTTGTATGAAATGTATACGCAGGATAATAAGCGTAAGAATTCGGCGGATGAGAAGCAGCGTGAGTGAAATATTTAAATGTTTTTAAATTTTTTGTATTTGTTTTTTAATTAACAACATTTTTTTCCAATTTTTTTTTTCAAATTATTTTTTA
>NW_017535518.1:2671865-2675354 GCF_001853355.1 Bactrocera latifrons | reverse complement strand
ATTTTTTTATTGAATTTTTGTATAGTTTTTCTTTTATTTTATTTTTATTTTTTGTATTAATTATATTTCCCTCAATCTGTTACCTTTTGCATCGACTATAATATACTCGTACTTATGTATATCTAATCCTTTTTCTTTTACCTCACAGAAAATCGCAAATCGGCTTCTTTATACATCAATGAAACTAACGGTAAAGTTTATCTAATGGACGCCATGGCTTACTTGAAGGCAATGTATCCCGCGTGCAAAGCGATCATGGAGCGCACCGTCGAATATGACCAAGACAATGATGGTCTCATTGAGAATACGAAAATGCCCGATCAAACCTACGACTCATGGGTTATGGATGGACCAAGGTAAATATCAAATCTTACATTTATTTTTATTTTTACAATTTTCTATAATATTTACATACATTTAACAAACCGTTATGCATCTGCAGCGCCTATTGTGGCGGCTTGTGGCTTGCGGCTTTGCAAACTATGTCCGTTATGGCCACGCTGCTGGATCAGCCAAAAGACTGCCTGCGCTACCAGGACATTTTAGAGCGTGGCAAGCATTCATTGGAGGAGAAACTATGGAATGGCAACTTCTATCGCTTCGATCTGCATAACAAGGACACATTAATGGCCGATCAATTGTGTGGGCATTGGTACCTGAAAACGTGCGGTTTCGATTATGAGGTGTGTTTTATAATATTGCATCTACACTTATCGCTTTTTCGATGATTACCATTTATAATAACTCCTGTTTTTATTTTTATTTATTTTTTCAACAACACAGATTTATCCGAAGGAGAATGTACGCAAGGCCTTAAAGCAAGTCTACCAACACAATGTTATGGGTTTCAAGGGTGGCAGTATGGGCGCTGTTAACGGTTTCGTTGTTAATGTGGATCCTGACAAGCCAGGACACGTGGACTATACGACCCTGCAGAGTGAAGAAGTGTGGCCCGGTGTAACTTTTGCTTTGGCAGCCACTATGATACAGGAGGTAAGTTATACTAAAAACACTCAAATATTGAGTCGAAAAAATCTTTTCGTCTTTGTAAACAAACTTAAAACTTGTTTATATTTATAATAATAAATAAATAAACAAATATGTACCATTTTGGTCGACCACTTTTTGCCATTTTCTGCTAGAGACATTATTCCATTAGTGTAAAGCGAAAGTTCCAGACGGAATGAAAACCTAAAAATGTTTCTGAAATTATTTTCTATGTTCCCATCGTTAACAGGGCATGTTTGAGGAGGGCTTCCAAACTGCGGGCGGCCTCTACAAGACACTCAGCGAGCGTATTGGCATGAATTTCGAGACGCCCGAAGCATTATACACCGAAAAGTATTACCGTTCCATCGGCTATATGCGACCGCTAAGTATTTGGTCCATGCAAGTGGCCTGGGAGCGACGAAAAGCGCTGCGTGATTAAACAAATTCATAAAAATGTGGCAGTAGTGCATGCGAAGTTGAAGTAAATATTAAGTTGGTTTTTAATTTGAAAATATGTATAGGTGTTGAACAGTCATACATATATACATATAGTATATTACAAGACTCGCTGCAAGACATTGCATTGAAAGCGCCAGCAAGTTATCGTTTTGTCACAGAAATTTCGTTTAATTATGAATTAATTTTAATTTCTTTAATTAATTAATTAATTAAATTTCTTAGTTAAATTAAAGAAATTTAGCTATGAAGCAAAAGTACAAGTTGTTAAGCTAACTGTAATGTGTTTTCATAAAACTGAGAGCATAACTTAAAAAAAAAAATTTTTTTTATTTATTGGAAAGAAAAGGCAAATTGTATTCATAAATAATATTGGCTAAGATACGCTTAAAGTACCAAAAATTGACGAGAGTAGTGTGGGTGGTGAAAAAAACAAACGTTTGGAATGTAAAAGCAAAAGGCACAAGGCTTGATATTTATAAACAAAGATTTGAAAAAAATGCAGTGAGCAGTTAAATTGAGTTCAAGTTGAAAATGAGCTTAGGATTTATATATCGTCAATATTTAGCTGCATTATGTGTAATAGTATGTATGTAATGTTATGTGTATTGTCACAAAATTTAGAAAAATAATTTGCGAAATTAGTTATGAAAGTTGTATTACTTACTACTTTGAGAAAAAATAAACATGATATTGATTTGTTAAAAAATTAATTGAGGCTAAAAAGTTGGCGCAGTTTCTGTGAGAGGGAGTGTTTAGTACCGGCTTAACGAGCATAATTTGTTTTTATTTAAAAAAAAATGCTACTGATACCAAAATGTATAGGAGAAATGCATGTTCTCCGGCCTCTGCAACTGCCGATGACGACGAAATACAAAATATTCTTTTTAAGTACTTGGATCGTTCTGTTTGTATGACAGCTATGTGCTACAGTGGTCCGATTTGAAAAATTTCTTTGAAGGTCGCTTTAAGCAATAACACATGCCAAATTTCTTGAAGAAATCTAGTAAAATGAAAAAGCACTTTATTCCGATCGTTCAGTTTTTATGGCAGCTATATGCTATGGTCTCTCCGACAAATGAGCAGCTTTTTGGTGAGAAAAGGGAAGGTGCAAACTGTCACATCGATATCTCAGAAACTGAGTAACTAGTTCGCACATACACAGACAAACGGGCAGACAGATGATCGTCACCCTGATCATTTCTATATGCACTTTATGAGGTCTATGACGTTTACTTTTGTGTACAGACATCGGAGCAAACTAATGTACCGTAAAAATCCACAAATTGATTTCGATCAAAAGAGCAGACACCGTAAAGATCTTAACGAGTTGGACATATTTTGCAATGGGTCAACAGCCACTTTTCAGTTCTGAGTACTCAAAAGAATGAAGAGAGAGAGAAGTATTTTTAAGTTTTAAGAGAAAGAAAAGAAGAGAGGCAATGAATAGTTAAAGCAAAAGATAAATAATACTACAAAAATGGACTCTTGAACGCAATCATAAAATTCAATACTGTAAAACAAAGTATCCGATTTTTCTGTCGGATTTTGAATTTTTCATCACGATTTTTGAAATTTTCAGTTTTGGCTTTTGAGAAATGAAAGTTTTAGGCAAAGCGAAAGGGTGCGGTTTTGCAAAAGTTTTGTAAAGTTTAGTGTTCATTTGTATTTTCGAAAACCATACAATATTTATCCGAAAAAAAAAACAATTACTATTCTCTTATAATTGGTATAATTTTCGAAAAATATATAAATTTTGCAAAGGTTTGTTAAAATTTATAATTCGAATAATATTAATGTTCGCATTTAAAAAAATTAAATTAGTTGACGTTCTTAATTTATTGTCTTTTGGAGAAAAAATATTTCAAAAATCAGTCTAAAAATATTTATAATTCGAATAATATTCGAGAGAAATCAAAAATTTTGTAAAAGTTTAGTAAAAATTAATGTCATGATTTTAAAAAATTCAAATGATAAACTTGTTGCCTTTAAAAAGATATTTCAAAAGGCTTTTTAAAACTATTTATAATTTGAATAATATTA
>NW_017535518.1:2659658-2671199 GCF_001853355.1 Bactrocera latifrons | reverse complement strand
TAAAAATTTTAATAAAATTTCCTTCATTTCATTTCATTTACATAGAACATTAGCTTTTAAAAATAATTTACTATAAAAATAATATGCCGAAAAGACCACAATGGATTTTAATAACAAATATACATAGTTTTAGAGCCAATTTGTATAAGTAATATTTTTTAAGTTCATATTGATAAAAAAAAATTGTGAAAATATAAGATGCAAACACAAATATTAGTTCCTAGTTTCTCAATTGTTTCTGACACAAATGGTTAATTAGTTGAACTAAATCAAAAACCCTATTTGGTATTTTATTTTAAACTTGAGAGCAAAACAAGACACAAACAAGGTTTTTTGATAAAAGTGAAAATTATTTCAGAAATCTCTCAATACCTATATATTATATTTATATATATATTGATACTGCACATAAGCACGAAGAAGACGAATTATATACATATACTGTGTTGCCTTCATTTAAAACGTCACAACTCTAAACTAACAAATGAGGTTATGTGCGTAACACAAAAGCTTGTTTAATAAAGCCTAAAATGGTTTTGAACCAAAGTTGAAAAAGTCAATGAAATATTTAATGGCACAGAAATCTCCAATGTAGAGACAAACGTTATTTACAATAATTGAAATATACATGAAATGTATAAACTATTTTTGAAAAGAATGTAAGAAAACAGGTAACTGTGTATTAATCGATATATTAACCAATTTGCATATTCTCATGTTAAATAAAAATTAAAAAAAAAATTATGAAAATTTATGTATTTTTCAATTTTAAATAATATTTCAACCAATTAGTTCGAGTTGGAGGAGGGAAAAGTTAAAATTAAATTAAAACTTGAAGTAACCTGCAAATTAAATATTTATATATGTATGTAAGTACATAAATACTTTACTGCACCATTATTTATGCATTTACAAACCATATATACATACACTGCCAGCAATAAAATGCATCCCGCACTTACTTCTACAGCTAAAAAGGTATTTAATGCTTAGGAATTATTCGGCATTAAATACCATCACCGCCCGCTCATTGTAAATATTAATCTTCGGATGTGACAAAAACTCATTCCAGCAAGAGTGACGAGATGAGTGTTTGTTGACTGGCGGAGTACTTTGTTTGTGTTTGTGAGGTCTTTTTCATTAATATTTGTGCAAACACTTTGAGTGAGCAAAGGAAAATATGAAAAATCGTTGCCAAATCTACTTGTTTTTGTTGTCTAGGGACTTTTATTTATTGTGAACTCAGTGAACACCACATAATGCATTAATGGATTGCATTTTTTGCAGGAACGTGACAATGGAAATTAATATTTCAGGTAGCATGTAAATATGTATGAACGCTTCGAAAGACCGAAGCACCTGCAGAAAGCTATACAAAAATACATTTAGGAAAAAAACACAAGAATATACTTTAACTTTGGCTGCACCGAAGGACTTCCCAGGTGCATTTCGTTTAGCATAGGGTATAAAAAGTTCTTTATTTTGAATTTTATCAGACAGTTTGTATGACAGCTATATACCAAAGTGGTCCGATCTGAACAATTTCCTCATAGATTGTTGAGTTGCTTTGGACAGTAATTCATGGTGAATTTCGAGAAAAAATATCATCAAACAAAAATGTTTTCCATACAAAAACTTGATTTTGATCGCTCAGTTTGTATGACAGCTATATACCAAAGTGGTCCGATCTGAACAATTTCCACGGAGATTGTTGAGTTGCTTTGGACAATAATACATGCCAAATTTCGAGAAAAATATATTGTCAAACAAAAAAGTTTTCCATAAAAAATTTGATTTTGAACGTTCAGTTTGTATGACAACTATACGCTATAGCGGTACCATATCGGTGGTTTTGACAGATGAGCAGTATATTGGAGAGAAAAGCACGTTTGTAAATTTCAGATCGATATCTCAGAAGCTAAGAGACTAGTTAGCGCATATACAAAAAGACGGACATGCTTTAATAGACTCAGCTTGTTACGCCGACCCGGCTTTTCTTTATAAGTGTGTTACAGATTTCATGGGAGACCATGTTTAGGGTATAATGGTAATGATAAAATACCGAGTATACATTTTTGTTCGATTTTTTTAATGAATTTTTCTTCGACCTTCCTTCAGAAACGGATCATATAAATCACTTAAAATCTTAACCGGATAGTAAAACGGTAAGTAAAACTATAATATATTTTCAAAACTTACAAAATATAACAAAATCAAATATTAAATACTTATAAACTATGTTTGTTCTTCTTTGGTTTGACCCTTTTCCTTGTATTTATGCATTTTTAAATCCATTTCCAACCAGGATTTTACAAATTTTTCGTATTCACGTTTGCTACGACAAACAATAACTAAGCTTGTGGGACGGCAACCATACGATTTAAGTTCTTCTATACGTTGCTTAGTTGTTTCTAAACCGTGACATAGGATCCGTGGTACATTCGCGATTTCATGTCGTGTGAAGCCCGCTTCATTCAGCAAATAATCCAGAACTTCTTTTATCTGAAAAATGAAAATGGTCAGGTACTGAATATCTGTGAATAATTGATTGATTACCTTTGTTACGCGCACACGCATAACAGCTGGATGTCTTTCCATTATGCATCTCATAGTTTCGACATCGAATTCCAAACGTTCTGCTACATATTCGACTACATTCTTTTTGTCACCCAACACAGCTAATTCGTCCAAAGTAAGCTTAAAGGATCTGTTATTCGTTTGAATAACAAATCGAGCAAAATTATTTTCAACCGAAAGGAACACCGTTTAAGCATATTTCCACTTACCTTTGCAATATAGGTTCGGGACAACGTACCATCCATGGCATAATCTTATCCTTTTTAGCACGTTTTGCTCGCTCCAACCGCAATTCCACAGATTTTGGTGTGTAACGAAAAGCCCAAAGATCTTTCAAAATATTTATTGGTGACACATTGTAGTTTATCATATGCTTAAGATTCTGCTCTAACATATCAAAAGGCATTTCCAAAATAAACAAACGTTTTGATAAATATTTTGTCACTAACTTAGGGTCTGTTTTCAGTAGTTCGCTGATGTAATAAACACGATTTCCTTGTGGTATAACTTTGGATTCCGAATTCATAACTGATACCAACTTACGTAAACGCGGTAAGGTCAAATGCAGAAAGGGCACAAAGTGGTTAATATCACGTACCGGAAGTGTACGTATAATCGTTAATTTGTCTTGCAAACGCACTAAGAAGAAATTTCATTAAATTATTTAAAACAAATATATAAGCCTTTTTTAGTGTCATACCTTTGTCGATCGTTAATATCCATGGATAGCTTAAGAAGCTTTCTTTTGTTACACCTTCAAGACAAAGCAACTCTAATGCCCGTACGAGGGAACGTTTGAGATAAGTTTTTTTGACCACTTCATCTTTCATAATACGTTCGACATCGTTATCCGTTAGCCGATAGCGCGTTCGTAGCGCTTCAACAAGGATATAACGTCGCGGTTTCTCGTGCTCTAAGCAATATTCTACAATATAATCACGTTCATTTCCTTGTGGAGAATCCAACTGACTTGGGTCAAGGGTAAATGACGAATCAGTGGTGTTGTTTATTTCTACAGAAGATTCCCAATTGTCATGAAGGCGCGTAACACGACCCAGCGATAAATGGTTAGCGGGATATACTACGAATTTACGATAAACACAGTGAAATGTAGTGTTAGTGATATGCGCAGATCTCGGTGTTTGAAGCATTAAAATACGTTGAAAATTTCTCAGCACTTGGCTACACATATTTTCGCGAATTTCACAAACTTTTAAATAAAATTAAACAATAATCACTTTTGGAAAAACGTTTCCACCGAAAGAAATTTGCACAGCTGTAAATCAGCTGTTGAATTTTAGCATTGCCAACTACATTTCGTGTGGTGTACTGAAGCAGATGATCTTTTTAATTATCTAATTTTATTAATTAGTTGTGAAAATGAAAGATATAACTGTTATTTTAAAGAAAAAAATTGCTGTTTTTTGCTTTTACATTTTGTTTAATTGTAATTCTTTCTTGCACAAATTTTATTTTTTGCATTTTGTAGGTATTCGATAAAAAAATAAAAATATCGATGGTTTGGAGTACTATTATAAAGTTGAGTTTTGATTCAAATCAAATTGCATGTGATTATTGTTTTTGTTTTCATGTACAGCTGCTTAACTGTTCCAATTAACTATTACCGCGTTTTTCAACAAAAATAACACTATTCTGTAAAATAACTTAAAACTGAATAATATTTCTTTAATTATAATTATTATTCCTTTGATTGATAATATATTCTAAAATGGGTTATGATATGTGTTCCAACCGCTGTTGCAATGTTTGCCTTCTAATCGAATTGGACAAACAAGTAAGGGGAGCCTTGCCCTCCAAGAAACCACTAACAACAAGGTTACAGAAATGCAGTGGCTGCCAACTGGTACTGTATTGTAGTCAACAACATCAACGTCTTGATTGGCCGCTTCACCGTGAATTCTGCCGAGGTATTAGGAAAATTATGAATACCTATAACATAAAACACCCGTTCCTATTAAGTGGCCAACCTCACAATATATTTACGATGGAACGAGCTATACTGCAAGTAAAATACTTACTGAAAACACTACTAAAACGAAAACTGGAATTCCATGAAGAAGAGCTAACTTCTTTCCCTGCACATTGTGAAGTTTGTTACAGTTTTGAAGGTCTGCGCAGTTGTAATCGCTGTTTTGGTACTTCCTATTGTTCCTCCCAACATGCCGCCGAAGACCTTGAACGTCATAAAAAACGTTGCAATCAACTTCAAATATATTACTGTCCATATAAAGTGCAACCACGTATTTATCCCGACAATCTTTTGGGAGAATTGCGTAAACGTGTGCCTGATTTATTGAAAACCGATATAACTGGCGCTATTGAATGCGTATTTTCAAAAAAGTTACCTGCAAAGCCAACTGCCTCAATGGAAAACTACCAAACCTTCGCTGCTGTAGGAGACTTTAGTTGTATTGGCACCATTTTGTTCGCACTCCAATTCATTGATGTGGATACGGTGAATGCCAAAAAATTTGTAATTTTTATTTTGGGCGCTACTGTGGAACAAGACTTTTGGTTTCTTCAAATACATACAAAGTGGTTTTTCCTACAATATCCAAACTTTACCAGATTGGAACTATATTTTATTGGTCCTGATGTTTTGGGCGCAGCTAAACGTGAATGCACTTTTAATTATAAGGTCAGAATAGTTTTTTTTTTTTGCTAATACTACAGCATTAATATTTATACTACTGTAACCGATTTCAAACACATTCCTACAGGGTGCCGACCGTACTGTATTATATGTGAGCCATCGCATGCTTTTCCAAGATTTTGCCAAAAATAACTCTATTAAGCCATCAATAATTTGTATCTTCAATTGTGGTTTTTCTGAACATGCTCCTGAGACCATTGAAGAACAAAAAGAACAAAGTCTCCTAGGTGTGCCAGGTGATTCCTGTGCAAGTAAGGATACATGGTCCGGTGGCATTTTACAATTGATAAAAAGCCATAATACACCAATTATATTTACCTCATTAACACGCGTGGAAGCAGATTTGGATTTTAGTGCTGTGAAACGTGTAGCTTTAAGAAATGGCATAGAGATGCGCATAGAACGGATATTTGATGTAAAGGTGAATCCTTATCGCGATATCCGTCCATTACGTAACTGGCAGCGAGAAAATGACGATGACATATTCTATCGAAATGGATATGTGCAAGGCTTTATAACGCATCTCATGGAGTAGGACTCTACTGCAACTGATGTGCATTAAGTATGCATAACTCGTGCGATTTTGTAAGAATTTTATTTTATCTAAACCTATGCCTGTAACGCATTTATAATATACACAACATACTCTGTTAAGCATGCATAAATATTTTTATATTAGCTGTTAAGTAAAAATTTAGAGTAAAAGACTGCGAATTTAATTATACATTAAGCACATTGTAGTAATATATATACGAACTACCGGATGTAAGTTTTATGACGATTCCTTCAATAATATATTTTGTGTTTATTTAATATATATGTTTGCGCAAGGAGCTAAATATATAAATGTTACAGTTAATTTTTAGTATTAAATTTTGCTTAACACAAAATCTTTATATTTGAAATTTCTATTGATTGGGCTTAATGGTAATTATAAACGTATCGTTTAGGACATTTAAATTTCACACGTTAATCTCTTTAAGTGTGCGCCGCACCCACTGGCCTCCTTCCTTTGCCAAGGTAGCAACAAAACGCACAGTGCCCTGATAACCAGCTGGTATCCAAGAAAAGTCAACACTCTTGAGCGGGCCCTCCTCTTGAGTTTCCGCATGCAAGATCGTGTCCTGTACAAATAAAAATTAGAAATATATATAATAATATTTTATTCATGAGTTGGCACTCACATCCAAATTCTTGCAAGCCATAGTTTTCGAATTATGTTCATCGATAATTTGAAATCTGCCCACTGGTGCACCACTGGGATCTTGTGCTTGTATCGCAAAGCCTGAAAAGCCGCCATTGCCACCGCTTAAACGCAGCTGGAATTTCTCCTCATTTGCATTGCTATTGTCTTCGGCTTTGGGCAATGTTTGCGGCGGTGGCGCTTGATGTTGTTCGATACTTCCGTAATGACAAAAGTCCGCTGGTAGAACTGTTGAAGCGTAAAGGACTGTTGGTATTGTTAGGCAAAATACGATCAAAAGCACGCGAAACATTTTTTGCAACTTTTAATTTTGTGGTATTAAGAAATTTTATGAAAATAAAAAAAATTTTGTTAACCAAAATTAATTCTTTTTTTTTTTAATTTACTATAGATAAAAAGTTAATGACTTTTTGAACGTGTCAAAATTGAATAATTTTTTTTATTTTGTTTTGAAGTGGACTGCGTTACATTTATAGTGCCAATAAAGTATTTTCTGGAAACTAAAATAATTTGCAAGTGTGATTGATAACAAAATATTATTTTGTAGTTTGATATTATGCAGTTTCTTAGTTAAATGGACTCCTAAACAGCAATAACCTAATGGAACTGGATGGATATGGTTAATGAAGATAAAAACCCAAAGAGTCAAAATTGGAGATTTCAACCGATGGATGGATGAGTAGATACAAAGGCGGAAATTGTTGAAGGTGCCTTTAGAAGAGCACAAGTAACTCCCATTATTTTATAGTTGATGTTTATTTTATCTCAAAGAAAATTTGTAAATACAGAAATATACATATATGTGCTAAGACTTGGGAGTTGCTATATAAACCAGTGCGTTTTCACGACAGTCGGATCTAAAGAACGGGTTCGAACAGAAACTGTTAACTACGTGACAACAACAAACTAGTTGGGCATTGAACAGAAGTACTTACGGATCCAAACAGATTTAGGTCCCCGAAAGATCACCCCTTAGTCGGGTCAATTCAGGTAGCGTTGAACCCCGCTGTGAGGGTAAATAAGTCACAGAGTTCTATCGGACCTAAAATCGTGACAATAATAGTCCGATATAACAGCAGATTCATTATTATTTCAATCTCTAATCAATCTTTCCTCAAAATAATAATAAGATACAAAAGTCCTTCTATCACACAAAAATACTTTACAGTTTATTTCACATCTTCAAATTCTACAAATGCTGTTTTAGATTTTATATAAATTTGTAAAAACGAATATTTTTCTCATCAAAACAAAATAAAAGCAAGTTAAAAATTTAAACTTCGACCTCTTTGAGCACCTTGCGGATCCAATAGGTGCCACCGTCTTGAGCAACAGTAGCTACAAATTTCACTTTGCCCTTATAACCTGCTGGATCCCAGTCGAAAGCGACGCTCTTAATGGGACTATCATGTGGAATCTTCTTGTGGGTAAGGGTGTCCTGAAAAGGTAAAAACGAAGTTTAATTAAATGTTTAACGCAACAAAATTTGTTATATTTTTTTTATTTTGGCACTCACATCAGCACCGCCGCAAGTCAACGTTTGGGATTTGGTGCCCTCGACCACTTTGAATTTACCCACTGGCTTATCATTGGCATCACGTGCCTGCACCGCGAAGCCTAAGAAACCATTCGAACCGCCGAGCGTGAGTGAAACTTTGCCATTCTGTGCCTTACTGTCACCCGAGAAGCTATATGGCACCGGCGAGCTTTGGCCATCGACACCGTGTTCGGGCGTCAAACCATTAGAGCAGATGTTGGTGGGCGCACCGGCTGAGTAGCTGTAGGCAGGCGCGGCCAAGCAGGCGGTAAGCAGCAGCAAGCGGAACATATTGACGGGTGTTAAGCTGTGGGAAAAACAACGAGCTAACGAGTTACATAGATTGTAATTTATGTAAATAAATTGCTTATAAATAAAAAATAGGTTTTGTATGTCATTAGAAGTTATTTAATGTTTTGCAATAAATTTATTCTGCTAATAGTTGCCAGTTTACTTCTTTTTATCCCTTTTATGTAGATTTGTATTGTATGCACATATATACATATGTATGCGTGTGTGTTTCGTTAATATTTATTTTCTGTTGTTTAACTATGGTCCGCCAGCACCCATCGCACATGGCAGACGTCAATTAGCGCCCGTAATAAAGGTGATCATATTTTATGAAAAAAATAACAACATTAAAATGTAAAAAAAAAAAAACATTATGATATGCAAATCTATGCATCACGTTTAACATAAAAACATTTTCCATGCAAAACCATAAAGTAAATGTCAATGCAAACATAGTCACACATACTTATCTTGTTTATATGCTTGCATATTTCGTAAAATGTCAGTATGTAGTAAAAAAACAGTGTCCCTATAGAAAATTTGTAACAAAATGACAGTTAACTGCCAACAAATTTGAATTGTACAAATTTACTCCCCTGAGCAAGGAAGGAAGCTTTGAGAAAACAGTTGGTAAATTCAGCATAAATGAGGTAACATTCTCAAATGAATTAGAGCTGGTCTATTTCCATTGGTTTTCGGGAAAGACAAAAGAACAGCTGGTACGACGAGGAGTGCCGTATCGCAGCCCAGAGAAAACACACTGCATAACTTGCAACGTAATGATTGTCCACAATATGCGCAGTATGGGATATATACCGAGAGTTGAAGAGGGAAGCGACACGCATTTGCAGACAAAAAAGAGAGGCCAAAGATCGTGACTATGAAAAGTTTGACAAACTGGCCGACAAGGATTTTACTTGAATTCTAAGATACGGCGACTAACAGAAAATTTAAAGACCGGAGAATACTCTTGTTGAATAACCAGAGGGAATCTAGTGAGCGATGCCCAGAGTAGACTGAAATTATGGAGGGAACACTTCTCCAGCCTGCTGAATGGCAGTGAAAGCATAACACCATTAGTTCATAAACTTGATTCCTCAATCAATGAGGATGGAGCAGACGTTCCATTGCTCTATTAAATATGAAGACAGCGGCGAAGAACTGATAAGGAGCATGCATCAGCTTCTTTGTAGAATATGGTCGGAGGAAAGCATGCCCAACGATTGGAATTTAAGTGGGCTCTGTCCAATCCACAAAAAGGGAGGCCTCACAATCTGAGCCAACTACCGTGGGATTAACCTCTTAAACATGTGGTTTTAGACCCCGAAAATCTACAAATGACTCTGAAAGGAGGACCGACACGCACCACCTCTTCGTCGATTTTAAAGCCGACTTCGACGGCACGAAAAAGAACCGCCTCTTTGCCGCTATATCTGAACTTGCTATTCACGCCAAGATGATGGCGGAAGATGGTCCTTTGCGCATTGGTAACGGCTAATAACGCATTCGATGTTACGACGAGCTGTAAGAGGTATATTCGACGACATTGACATAGCGAATTCAATTCAGGGAATTAAGAGACAGCGGCTATGCTGGCTAGGTCATGTCATCCGAATGGAGGAAAGCTCTCCAGCTCTGAGAGTATCGCCGGGAGATGCAGATGAAGTGGAAGACGTCCATTCCGCTGGAAGGACCAGGTGGAGAAGGTGAATATGAAATATTTATGTACGTAACATTTGTACCGTAGCCATTTCCTTTTGGGTAGCTGGTGTATGTGAATACTAATACTTGGTTGTTTTAGGTAGTGGTCAAGAAGACCTTGGCTCAGTATAAAAATATTAATATATAATATATGAATACAAAACCAGTTAAACCGTTACGTGGATGGTTTTCCCATTTTTATTTTATTAATTTTTATTATTTTTTTTTTTTTGTAGCACGATATTCTAAATTTTGAAAGCAGCAAAAAATGGCAAAAATCATTTTTACGTTTTAAAATCTAATGTTGAAATTTAAAATCATTTTTTTTTTTAAATATATGTATATATAGTTTAGAAATTTCGCAAAAAAATATTACCAAATTCATAACAAGAGTTCGAAACGCTTAAAAAATACAAATTTCATTTTAATGTATAATGTGTTATGTTGTATGTTATACTGATTATATTAAGTCTATTTTTATTTTATATAAAACCGCAAACATCAGCATTTTTGAAGACAAATTAAGCTTTTTAATGTCGATTCAAGCAAAATTTTTAATCTTTTTTACTTTTTCTTTTTATTTGTTGTTTATCACAATTTACATGCATCTGGTTTTTATTCGTTTTTTCGTATTTTTTGGGTTTACTTCATTTATTTCTCTATTTGATTAAAATTTTAATTTTTAACCAGTTGCGTAACAAATGGCATTAACAGCAGTTTTGGTGACAAAACCGGTTAAAGATTTGAGTAGCAATTTTTATTTCAATTACTTCTCCTGTTAATTACCGTTGTATATAAATCGCATGCGCTTTTTATGTGTCTGTATATATGTGGATTTGTATCTATTTTATTGAAATCAGCCTGTGGTAATAGCGAAGTGACATAAATGTTTAAGCCGTGTTCACTTAAATGCCGATAATTGCTAGAAATTGTTGCTGTGATTTCTTAAATTGTAACTGGCGAACAGACATTTGATTCAATTTGTAGAAGTGGTGTCATAAATTTTATATTGTTTTTTAATGTTCTGTGATTGCTGTAATTAAATTTTCATTTAAAAGTCGTGCAATAACGACAACGCTAATATTCTGAGTAATTTATACGATGCAATGAGGAAGAAATTACACCGGTTTCTAAAAGTAATAATAATAATGTTGTAGACTTTGCCTTAATGAGCTGTAATGACTTTCACTTTTACAGTTGTTGTAATGACAAACTATTTTTTTCCACTTTTACTGTTGTTTTAATGGCGGCTAATGTTGGCAAGCGCGCGTTAGGCGTAAATAAGTTCTAAATTATCGGTTTTATTAATAAAGGGTGCCTCAAAACACGTCGTAAAAAATATTTTAAAAATTAAGCAATTTGTTTGAACCTTTTGAACAAACTCGAAGAAGTTCACCTGAAAATCTAAAATTCTTTTCAAAAAGATTATTTTGCAGAAAAAATTAAATAAAAAAATTAATTAAGTGTAATTAAAAAATTAAAAACTGGAAGTAGTTCTGTTCTAATGCTGTTTTTAAATTACTTTATTTCTTATTATTTATTACATTTAGTTTGATA
>NW_017535518.1:2632159-2658248 GCF_001853355.1 Bactrocera latifrons | reverse complement strand
CCCAATTTCTGTTAGCTAAGATAATTTAAGTTAAAAAAAATATTTTAATTGAAATTAATTAGAGCATATTATCAATTTAATATTGGTTCTTTTTATTATTATCTTTTAAATTTATTTAGCTAACTTGAGCTTAAGCTTGATTTCCAAAAATTAAAATGTGTTATAAAAATTATATAAATAAAATTAAGAATTTTATTTAATTTTCCTTTTTTAACATTCCTTTTTAGATTTTATTAATTTATTTAATTTCATGCCTAATTTATTCCAGTAAATTAGTTAATTACATAATTAGCTTACAATTATGCTTTTGATAAAATACTGGCGACAATTAGCTATTTTATTCTCATCAACAGCGAGTAAATAAATGTACATGCACAAGGCTAACGCTGATTGGCATCAACAACACTTTGATAATGACACGGTGTCTGCGACAACATTTCTGCTTGTTTCCAACATTTACGCTCATATAAACAAACAACATAGCTACATACATATATACACATATATACCTATATGTACACATGTTCGCATCGCCCAAGCATCAATATGTTTAGAGGAAAAGAAATATGTTTGCTTTTTGTCCACATATTTACATTCAAACATAATGTCAACGGAGCTGCATGTCACCGTCACTTATAATTTATTACACAGCAACACACATACACACAAACATGCATACATAAATAATAAAGAAAAATGTTAACACTAAACATTGAAAATACATTAATTATTTTTCAACGCCATTTATATTTATAACAGAAATCAGCGTTTAACTCTGGCCTTGCACACACAACAAACAAAAGACTTAAGCAACAAACTTCGCGTGAACAGAAATATTCTTTTTTATTCTTTTAACATAGATCGAGCTATGTTAGAGAACGATTAGTGTTAAATTGAGTATGAGTGAAAACGTGTCTATTCATGCGGGAGCAGAACACAGCACGAGATTTTGGGGACGCTGCCTATGAGCATATGCATATACATACATATACACACACATTTGTATATGGATTATTTATACTTACCGCTGCTTATTAGCGCGTACAAGCATAAATAATAAATAAATAAATAATAAATAAGTTTTTAGTGAAATCATAAAATATGGTGACTTGTTTGCGCTACTGCAGAAATACAAAAAGCAAATAGAACCGAAGCAGGCGAATTGATTATAAAAATTAAGTTTTTTGTGGACAACTTTTTTGTGTAAGCAATTTTGGCAACCAATACGTAGCTGAAATTTAAATGTGTGTGTGTGTGTGTATATGTACCTCTGTGGCTGTGTGTGTATTTAAATTTTGAGTTATGGCTTCAAAAGTGGTTGGCTTAAAAATTAGTTATTGGCATTTTAAAGGCCAAAGCAGAAAACCAGTATTGAAATATTTGTAGAAAAAAGATTTTTTTAATTCGTGGGTACGAAAATGAGGTTATGTAAGCATTAATTTGTGGGTATATTTGAGCTCGCTTGTTTGGAACGCACCTCACTAGAATATTCTATGCATAAGCTACAAGTGATCAATGTATGATTTTGATAATTTAAAATAATAACCGAGTCAACGGAGAGATACAGAGAGATATGGGTCCTTTCCACAACATACAGGTCTACGTAACCTTACAAACACGGATTTTTATCCGCCAGCTCGGCAGAGATGTGTATAAGAGACAGGCGTTATTAGTATATAAAAAAATTTCCAAAATTATTTTTAAATATTTTTGTAAAGTTTGTTTTTGTGTTCTTTTAAATTTTTCTAAATTTTTTTTGTTTAATATTTTTTTTATATGTTTTAAAATACAAAACTAAAAAAAAATAGGGAATGTCTCTGCTTACAATGTCAGGGATGGATTCAAGCTGTCTCTGGTCTAGCTGAGTCATGCTATTGCGGCTAGCCAGCACCTATACCTGGCGGTATTTATTAAATGCTTGAGGTAGAGACCTTCGAATCGGAAAGCTCTCCGTAGAAATCAACAACGGAAAGAAGGAATATTAGTACAAATATCGGTGGGAAACTAGACTGCTACTTTCTGTAGGCACAGCAACCACTCAAACTGTGTCTCCAGCGGCCAGACCTCCACTGCATTGAGTTGCAGTACTACTGCCAAGCCAGTTGTAGACCGGACGGGTACCACAGTAGTGATACTATTACCATGACAGACCTACAGAGCACGGGTGCCACAGTACATGCACACTCGGAACAAGAAAGTGCTGTGAGCGTAAACACGGAAAGGAAGAAGGGCTTTTGATCCCACAACAGTCGGGTCTACGTAATAAAGAGGAAGAAAATATACAATTTAATAACTAACTTTTAAAAAGTATGTAGCTCATCATCATTTTAGCCATATCTGACTGTCTGTCTATATATGCGCAAACTAGTGCCTTAGTTATTGAAATATCGAGCTGAAGTTTTGCACATGTCTTCTGTTAAAAAAGCTGCTCATTTGTCGGAACCGCCGAAATCAGACCAATATAACATTTAGCTGCCATACAAACTGAAGTATCCGGATAAAGTTCTTATAGGGAAAGCTTTTTTATTCAACAAGATATCTTCCTCAAATTTGACACAGATTTTTATCTAAAACAGTGCAATATTCTACGAAAAAATTGTTCAAATTAAACTTCTCTAGCATATAGCTGCCGTACAAACTGACCAGTCTAAATCGAGTTTTTGTATGGTAAACTTTTTTATTTGAGATATCTTCACGAAATTTGGCACACAGTTTTGCTCAAGACAATGCTACAATTTCCGAAGAAAATGTTCAGATGGGATCACTATAGCATATAGATGCCGTACAAACTAAACAATAAAAATTAAGTTTTTGTATGGAAAACTCTTTTATTTGTGAAGATGTCTTCATAAAATTTGAAATAAATTTTTTTCTAAAACAGCGGAATAATCTACGAAGAAATTGTTCAAATTGGACTTCTCTAGCATATAGCTGCCATACAAACTGACCGGTCAAAAACGAGATCTTGTATGGCAAACTTTTTTATTTGACAAGATATATGCACTAAATTTGTATAGATTATTTTCAAAAGCAACGCTACAAACTTCAAATAAATTGTTTAGATCGGGCAACTATAGCATATAGCTATCATACAAACTGATCGATAAAATTCAAGATAAAAAACTCTTTATACTCTTTTATGCTACAAAAAAAGCACCTTTGAAGGGTATTAATATTTTAATACTATTTACTGTTTTTTTGTATTTTTTTGCACACACGATTCAAACACATTATTCTAAAATTCAATAACTTTGCCACAAAGAAAACATACAAAATCTAATCAATCTTATCTAACATTGTAAGGACTTTGTGTAACAGCAAATAAATAAAGTAGCACAACATTACAACGCTCAAATAATGAATATTTGAAATTTTCGTACCTTCAATACAATGCACCGTGCGAAAGCGAAAAAAACTCTGCGTGAACTTTGCTATTAAAGCGATAAACTGACAATAAGCTCAAAATTCTATTCCCAACTCGTATTTATACAAAAACTGCACGGCGCACGGCTGCTTTGTGCAGAACAAACGTTAAACTACGGAAATCGTGTATGAAGTTTGGTAGCACACACATATCCACATACATGTATATGTGTATGTTCACAGATTTGTACAAAGTAGTGTCGCTTGTGGATTTTCAGCATTTGGTCCACGAATGAACTCGGTGCTACGAAGCGTACATACACATATGTACAACTATAAAGCTCTAGCTATATTTTATATTGTTTTATTTGTTATTGTTTGTATGCAAAAAAGTTCGACACGAAATTGAAAAAATTGTAATTATGGAAACAATCGATTGTTTAAGCGGCAATTTGAAAAAAAAAAGCAGAAGAAAACGAATGTGAACTTGTGTTCAACTCTACATACATATATAGATGAACATATGCATATGTATGTGTAGTGTTTATGTATGCAGATAAATTTATATGTGTGAATAAAAAAAATTTACCTTTATCTTGGGTAGCCTGACCGGTGTTGATTAATTACACTGGTAAGCGGGTCAAAATTCTGCAAAATACAGAAAACTAGATTTCAATTTGATATTCGAATACGCAGGCGCCTAAAGAGCGCGGCTAATTTGATAAGCTTTGAAAAATTTAATTAATTAGATTAAATGAGAAACAATGGAATGGATACTCACACTCACTTCTTCATCTTTATTGGTGTAGCCGAGTTTACAACAGCGCGCCGGTCGTTCTTCCTTTCCGAAGTTTAGCGACAATTTGAGATTCCAAGTATAACCAGGTCCTTCTCCACCTGTCCTTTCCAACGAGGTGGAGTTCTTCCTCTTCTCTACTCTCAGAGCTGGAGTGTTTTCATCCATTCGGATGTTTAGTGGCTGTTTCTTAATTCGCTGAACTATGTCAATGTCGTCATACATCTCATACAGCTCATCGTTCATTCGACTGCGATATTCGTTTCTAGAAAACTCTTAACGTCGACTCATCAGATCGTCCATGCCTCTGCAACAAAATAGCAGGAAGGGGATGATGAGTGACTTATAGATTTTGGTCTTTGTTCGTCGAGAGAGAACTTTACTTCTAATTGCCTACACAGTCCAAAGTAGCGCTTATTGGCTAGAGTTATTCTGCATTAGGTTTCGAGGCTGACGTTGTTATTGGTGTTAATAAAGGCGGCTCCTTTTTGTGCTGTCAAAAGCAGCTTTGAAATCGACGAAGAGATGATGCGTGTCGATTCTCTTTACACGAGTCTTTTCCAAGATTTGGCGCATGGTGAATATCTGATCAGTTGGTGATATTCCAAGACTGAATTAATACTTCTACTCGGCAGAGAAACATTATGGTCGTCTGTTATGCGGACAACATCACTGTCCTCTGTTCGAGAATGAATCATAGAAAACTATGTTAACTAAGGTTCTGGAGGTTACCCTTGACATTTAGCCAATATTCATGTACAAGTGAATACGAGGCAACTTTAGGGCATTGTAGTTAGAGTCAGCGTCATCAACGCCAAATTCTACATATTCAAGGATCAAAGTGTGAAATTGGAACAGGAGCGGACTTCTTCTGTAGTAATATATACATACTAAATGACTACAATTCATTCTTTCAGACCAAATTGTAGGCGTAACAGAAAGCACTAAGTGGGCTTCTGCTTTAACCAGCAAGTCCATATATCTTCTAAACGATAACCAAACGGCATTTAAGGCTATCTGTAGTGCCAATACTCGGTTAAAATTAAATGAAAACATAGACGAGCTGATCTGCTCGGAGGCAGTAGAAACACAATTCTCCTAAGCCGCCCGAGGAACACCTAAGTTCTTAGGACACAACACAGGACATACCATAAAGTTACTTTGGAGTACTGTTGATGATGGGCGGACCAAAAAGCGCTTACTCCGAGGCTCCTAAGGGAACTTAATACTATAATGGGGGTTATTACACGGCACCTACCCTTAACATCCCACTTTCAGAAAATGGGCAAAAGTGGAGTCGGCGAATTGCAGAGCATGCGCGGAAGATGATGAAACGCCGGAACATGACCAATGCGAATACTCCTCTTTCATCCACACGAGACGATATTTACTAAATGCTTTTTCAAAACAACAAAAAAAAATGCTAAAAAAAATATTTGTAGAAGTAATTATTTTTAGAAAGTTTTACCTAAAAAAAAAGAAACACTTCAATAATTTTATTTTGTTTAATGTAATATAATATGAAAAATAAATATGGTTTTTAAAACTCGAATTACATAATAGCAACAATAAAAATAAATAATAATTACAATAACAATGTGGCACAATTCTAACGTAGCTAAAGATTTCTTAATCTGCTGTTTAAATCCGTTCACATTGCAACTCAGGAAAATAGAGGAAACTGAAGAAGCTGAGCATTTGGTTGATCGAATTTTTGAATTTACATAAGATACTACCATAAACCAATTTGTCTTCTTTTCCAGGAGCAAGTTCTTTTTTCAATTCCTGAAATGTATAAAAACATAGTTGTAAATATGTATAATAGATATAAGTATGTGCATATGTATGTATGTAAAGTTTAGTTTTACCTTTACCTCAATCCAGTTCAAGTCTTCAATGCGTAACTCCCAGGTGGGTCTCGGTCGCGCATGCCAAGAATGCAAGAGAACTTGCATTGGACTCTTGGCAACAGCCAACCATGTGAATAGCTTTCAATGTCCTACAAATATTTGGTAGTGCTAAAATATTTTCATTCGACAAAATACGACTATAGCGGAAGGTCATTGTTTCTATTCCGGTGCAACCGTGTATGAGATCTATCCACTCTGCATAACGTTCAAAACATATCCAAGGCATTCTCCTCATAGCATATACCTCGCACATTTTCTCTTTTTCGTACGGCTTCCATTCCACGAACGATGCGTTAATCATAAACGGTGGCTCAGTCTCCCAACACAGTGAGTACAATGAATGTCGGCGTTGCCGAAAAAGTTCTTTAAATGAAATTTTTCCGAAGTCAACATGCTTCTTTGGATAAAAAAATTTCAAAGTTTCCAAATATGGCAGTGCCAAAATAGTCCATATTAATAATTGATTTGGATAAGCCGTCAACCAAAGTTGCCGCAATGTTTTGAATTGCAGAGAGAATATCTGTTTCAAAAACGGTACATCAGACGTCGAACTTCGACAATATTCAATGATTTCAACTGCAACTTTCCGTTCCCACGACAGTCGGGTCTACGAAAACCGGAACGGATCCGGATTTTTATCCGGCCAAGGACTGTCAACTCGGCAGAATTCTGCCGTTACAACAACAACAATAACATTTCAACTGCAAATTTTTACACGCCTTTAGTATATTGACTCGACACATATTTATACAAAGTGGTAAATCGAGTACTTCCAATTTACGTAATAAATGAAAGTTTTTGCCAAGTACATATACATTATTTGGATCTAATACTAGAAACTCGCGCACATCGGGACAATAGCGTGCCAATTGGCGTACCGTAAAATCAACCAACAGGCCTTCTAACACTTTATATGTCCGCATTTGCGAAAAATATACTAAATGTTTACACAACCAGATGTTAATTTTACGTTTATCATATTATATATAAGATTTTCGCTGCATACCCTTAAGAAATGCAACGAAAATGCGCTGTACGTACATATGGACCGCTTAATATGCAAAGGTCCCAAATTTCTTCAACGCTTAGTCCCAAACCTTTCGTAAAGAAGGCGTCAAAAAAAAATAATTCATGACATCGCTTACTGAAAATGTCCATTACGATCTTATGAAAATTACGACACACCTTGGCCAAAGAAATTTGTTCCCGCAAACAGCATTTTACAAAGATGAGGCGCAAGCAATTCGAGTTCAATTTTAAAATGCTATCACTGGGTGCACTGTAGGGATTATTTTGTTCGACGTAATCGCTATTTAGCTATGCATTATTGACACCTATATTAGAAAGTGAACAGTTTACATTCTCGGGTAGCTGAAGTAAACTGTACGAATAAAAATGGGTTTTCCCCGATTAAATAAAGTTTAATATTTTTTGACAATATATATAAATGTATGTATAATATATTTACATTTACATCTTACCATTCATATGACTCGTTGGTTTCACAACGAATATTTGCTATTATGTGGCCTCCCAATGGTATTAGATTTTCTAACTCCCACGAGTTGGTATGTCGATTCAATAGGCTTATAAGCTCGTAAATAGAGAACTGCAAATTAAAATAAAGAAAAAACTTTAATTTTGTCTGCACCCAAGCTATAAAACCTTTCACAAATATTTATAAGTGGTTCTGATAAATAGGTAACTTTTAGTGCAACAAATTTCAGACCGAACAACGTTTCCTAGAGGATGTTACAAACTCCATGGTCAACTTAATATACCCTGTTCAGTGATAACAATATATTATTACTGATTTACATCTAACTGGGACTTTACCATTTTTGGTAATCCATCAATCGTAATTTGTAACTCATTTTCAATCATATTACAATTTTTATTAAAATTAAACTAAGTACGACTAGAAATTTAATAAGTGCATATGAAGACCAAAATTAAGAAACAAGTGTTATTTTAAAAGTCGGTAATAGATAAATATCTAAAAGTTGAGTCCTTTTATCCGTTTAAATTATTGAACGAAACAGCTGATCGACAAAACAGATTAATTTACTCGCAGTAAAGTAGTATTTTTTGATAATGCTTTAGCACTAATTTTTATGCATTGAACAAGGTGTATTAAGTTTGCAGCAAACGGTATCGGACAACTATAGCTTATAGCCAACTGACAGATCAAAATCATGTCCTTGTATGGAGAACTTTTTTATTTGGCGAAATATCTTCACGAAATTTACATTAAACTTACATTATTTATTGTACAAGGGCAACGGTACAATCTCCGAAGAAATTGCTCATATCGAGCTACTAAACATATTCATAGGTGTCATATATTCTTGTGTGCAAACATCTATTTGTGACCAGTATTATAGCTTCGGTGCAGTCGATGTTAACGTTTCTTTCGGGTTTAACGCAATGTTAATTTGTTTCAAAAGTATAAAGAACAAAAAATTACTGATTTCACTATATAAGTAAAAATATAAAGTTTTATTTACAAAACAGTTTAATTTACATTACCAAAATGTAAACAATTAATATATGTACATACATCGTAGTTATTACTTAAAATTTACTTTTTTAAGTTTCAGCGTATTTATAGGTCGTATAACCTTTTTTCTTTCTTCCCTATGTTTTTTCATTAAGTATTCGCGCTTCTTTTCATCTTTCGTGGGTTTCCTTTTTAAGTCGAACGTCATTTGTCGGTTGCCCAAATTACGTCCAATCGTGGTCACGTTCGCTTTGGTGACTTCATTGAATCTGACACGATCTTTTAGACTTATTTTCATTATTTTAGAGCGCATTTCGCTCAGCTTCATGTTGTGATCTTCTAAAGAGGTCATTTTGACCTGACCTCCTCGCTGTTTACTGTTTTCCGAATTATTTGCATTAGCTGATTTAATTATCTGCTCATTTTCACTATGTGCTTCGCCTTCTTTTTCATTTTCCATTGCTTCGACCTCTTCCTCACGTTGCTTTCTAACATCTTTGTAGGCTCTCTTCATTTCCTTCGCATAATCGCGCATACCTTCTTCATCGGAAGAATCTTCGTCAGGCGATTTTTCGTTATCGTCATCGCTTTTCTCAAAGCCGAACAGATCTTCATCGTTGTCACTTTCCTCGTGTGGTTTCGCCTCTTCAGCATGCAACTCCGCAACACGCGCCACTTCGATACGTTTTTTAATATCCTTGATTTTGGATTTTTCCAGGCGATTCAATACTGGTGCCAGTAATTTGTATTCCTCGGCACCTTTGTTAATAGCAAATTCAGGATTTTCGAACATTGCCTTGAAACGTGTATCCTCAAGTAGATTTGTGGTTTTGGCTGCTTTTGCATTATTTGTTTGTTCGTCCATAATTTTGAGTGCCAATTCTTGATTGACTTTTGGTAGTTTCGTTTTGATCTGCAAACGTGACTTCCGTTCGCTTTCGATTTCTTTACGTATCTTCTCTTTGCGGAAGCGTTCGAAAGCAAATGGATCAGCCACCGCTTTAGCCTTATTGTACAAACGAGCATCGATAAAGTAACTGAAAATCGTTAAGAGATGGCTTGTGTTTAAAACTATATAACTTTTGAAAAAAAAATCTAACTTTACCCATGCATGTAACCCTTTAGTAGATTGCTTCCAATTAAGTGTTCCAAGCCTAGTTCTTCCAACTCCTTTTGTGTTATAAACTGGTAGTCGTCATACATATTCTCCACCACCTCAGATTCTATTTCCTCGGTGAGGTTATCTAAGAATGAACACCAACGCGGCGCGGGACCCATTGATGGCACATAATAGGTTAACATTTTGACATCTTCTTGAGCAAGGAATACCATTCCTGTCTCGGGTATGGTACAGAAATCATTAAAAGTGGTAGCGGATTCAATGTATGCCACTTGTTTGCCCTTAAAGCGTTAAAATAATATTTATATTTCACAAATATTAAATTATTCCTACCGTATTTTCATCCCATAACTTTAGCATGGCATCATCCAACGAATATACTGTTTGATGACTCGGATTGAAAGATATACGTTTTACCGGCACTTTATTTAAATGATCTTTTACCAGCAATGGTGCTTGTGCACGTATATCATAGAGTAACACATGTCCCGAAGCTGTGCCTACGCCCATTTGCAAGCCATTCTTAAATTTCAAAGCGGATACGGACGGAAACGTTTTTGTGCCTGGCAATTTTATCGCTACGTCCAAAGTGCCCACACGTGATTTGCTACGTGGATCCCAAGCTTCTACCGTGCCCTCTTTACTACCAACAATAAGTAATTGATGTTCGGGATTAATATCGCAAGCATTGTTACAACTTGCATCCGTTTCAAATGGTTGCAAAAATTGCCCACGCTCTAAGTTCAAACGGTAAATGTCCTAAAAGTACATTTAAAAAATAATATATAATCATATCTAGTAGTTTCCGAATTGCTTACACGCGTTGTTCCCACAACGAAGAGATCACAAGATGGTTTGTGGTACTTCATATCACGTCCAAAGCGTGGTATACGCAAACGGTAGTGTCGGCCGGAGGCAGAATGAACTTCAACAAACCGATCACACTGTAAAAAAACCTACGAGGTCCAGAATACAAATATTAAATTGTTTACTCCTTATTAGTTCGTCTTCATTAATTTTACTCACTAATTTACTGTAATCATCACTGATGGCCTCAAATGTTGTCACCTCCGAATCAAAGCAACGCTCAAACTTAATAGATAAATTACTGACTTCAAAGCATTTAACTCGTGGCTTATAGGTGCCTGTCGCTAATATATACTGTTGATCGGGGCTCATGCGTATCGATGTACAAACACCTGGCATATCAAAATCCTGTATAAGCTCAATTTGTCGACGTGAATCGACCTTCTTCATTAATTGGGAACGCTTGCGACGATCTGTAAGCCACTGGAAGTTATAAAATATAGTTATTATCAAAGAAAATGTATAGGGTCCAAGCAATTCAAAATGTTGACACTTACTTCTGGCACAGATTTTCCAGCGCTTAGATTATATATTTTCACATCATTCACTTCGTTGACAAACATCTTCTCTTATTATATTAGACGCGAATTTTGACTATTTATCAATAAAAATAAGAAATAATTAAAACAATTTTTTTATAAGCACGAGATGCGGTGCACTTTGCAAAAATGTAAACACACAGAGAGAGAAACAATTTGAGCAATGCACGTGCGATTGAGTAGCTGTCAAAAATCTCAAGTATTCACAATAATTTGAGGAATACTACAGGATAATAATATTTGTTGCACTGAATTTGTTAAAAAACAGATTTTGAGAATAAATATTCACAAATAAATATTTAAGAATAAAAAAATGAAAGAGGTAATAAATAAAAAACCTAATATTATTTCATTTTCCAATTAAAACCAATTACTCTTTCATTTAAGACTTGGCAGCCCTAAAAATTACAAAATACAAAATAATGAGAGAAAACGTAGAAGATAAGCGATTATAGAAAATTGAACAAATAATTTGTGTCTGCTGGTCTGACTTTATCAATGTAAAAATTTGCGAAAAATGTACGATAATCTCACTCGAAATTGAAAAGTTTATACATTTACGGTCTTAATTGAATAAGAAGTTAATAGGAGAAAAGTGTTAAAAGTTAAACTCAAAGCCAAAGAAAGTTTTACGAAAGGGATACGCAATTAGCAAAAATTTACAAATACAAAAGTACAAATTGAGTTATTCGTCATCATAATTCGCTTTTAAAAGGAAAAAATTTACGCATTTGTTATTTAAACTACATAAATATTATCAAACATATAATCAAAAGGGCCAAAGCATCACCAAAAGAAGTAAAATCATTAAAACAACAACACAGGTGGTGATTGTCTATAAGAAGACTTGCCCACAGCAACGCTAACGAAGGGTATCGTTTAATCGGAGTCGGTGCTACAGCGAAAAAAAGGTGAGAGAAATGATTTATGCTTAATTATTGATATTCTAGGAAAAATTACGAAAGTTAAAATCAAGCTCTAGTAAGCTCTAGAGGTTAAACATTTAACTTCCATTAAGCCTAGAATGAAGTTGGTACCTTGAGGTTTCAGTTTTGTTATCTTATATGGCGTATATATTGTAAACAAAGCAAGTCATATTATTTCTTTGATTCAAACAAAGACTTCATAGGTATATACTTTCTTGGTTTTAAAAATCATGTGTTAAAATTTTGGTGGTACCTTTAATATTTATGGTCGTCAAAGTGCATATGTAAGGTTCTGTATATAAATGTATATTTGAACATTTATGCATGTTCACCCATCCCTTGAGTGCTTTGTACCTATTTTTTTGCATATTGATTTTACCGATGCTGTGTGACATAGTAAAAGCTATGTATTGCAATACAAGTAATTAACATATGTAAGTTGATATGTACACTTTTCGAACGTCATGTAAAGTTAGTTGGTAAAATAAAAATATTTATCGTGATAAACCTGCACCGATATACATATATTTTTATGTACATAGGAATAAACCAACTCCGTCATAGTTAAAAACGCATACCTGGCGGTATTTATACAGGTGTGCCTGTATGTGTTAACGTTTTTGTACTTATTTAAATACATTGTTTAAGCTGCGCTTATATTGTTAAATAAATTGTAGATAAAATTTATATGCTAAACCTTTACTTCTAGCACGCTTTTAAGTATTGTTAGCGAAAAAATGAATTGTTATTTGTATTAAATCTTCTTTAAGGTTTCTTCTCCTCGTAATTGTTATAATTTATAAAAACTCTGGTTTATCATTATTGCAATACAACACAAATATCTGCTGCATAACCAAGCCTGATAGCTGTATGGGAATGTAGTCGTGAAAACATTTGTACGTACATACTGCCACATGACAACTTTTTACAATATTGATGTTTGCTAGCATTAGTTTAGGTTTTCTAATGTTTCCCTTTTCGTTGTCTTTTACGCCTACAATTATTCATATACTTTTTCAGTATGACTAAATGAAATTATTTTGTATAATATATATGTACATATGTATGTATGTATATATGTTCATACTTAATATGTACATATGTGCTCTTTCTCATGTGTAATTTATGCTGTTATATGTATGTAACTTAATTAAATTCTACATTTTGCTGCTTGCACTCCCCAAAAAGTAGCGATAACAAACTGCCAGTGGCTTAGTTACCGGCACGTCGCTAATAAATACACAAACCAGGCAAAACTTCTTTATATGTACGACTTGAGTGAGCGTGATTGTTGTTGTTACCTACAACTCATTTGTTTGGTAATCAAACAAACTGAAACCGTAGTAAATGGTGTCAAAGAAGTTTAAACTTTAAGTTTAACTTGAGCGGAAGTACAACACAAAAAACGCTGACGATAACAAAAATTTACTTAAAAATTATAGAACTAAACAGTTTTCCAAATATTAAAAATTATGTGGTCGTTGTTGCAGAAACTCTCAAATGATATTGATTATTTTCTAGAAACTTGTATGTTGTAAAGATTTTTCTTATTTAAACTCCAAATTTTTTTTTTCGCAGACCCAAAGATGTCATCGGCACCTTACAACTACAACTATATCTTTAAGTACATAATCATCGGTGATATGGGAGTGGGCAAATCATGCCTGCTGCATCAGTTCACAGAGAAGAAATGTAAGTAGCTGTAGCTGTGCATATATTAAAACCTTTCGCATACTTAAAAGTGATAATATTCATGTACTTATTAATTTGCAGTCATGGCGAATTGTCCACACACAATTGGCGTGGAGTTCGGCACACGTATCATTGAGGTAGATGATAAGAAAATCAAATTGCAAATTTGGGACACTGCGGGACAGGAGCGCTTTCGCGCAGTAACACGTTCGTATTATCGTGGTGCTGCTGGTGCGCTTATGGTTTATGATATAACAAGAAGGTAAGCCCAAGCTATTTCTCTGTTCAACAAAATATTTGATTTTGCTTGAATTTTGAACGAAAAAAATTAAACTGTTTGAATAAATATTGCGAAAAACAATAAATAACAACATCTTAAGTGAAAATAATGTTCATTCATTCTCAACATAGATCCACTTACAATCATCTCAGCAGTTGGTTAACAGACACACGCAGTCTCACAAATCCGAATACTGTGATCTTTTTAATTGGCAACAAATCAGACCTGGAGAGCACACGCGAGGTAACCTATGAAGAGGCCAAGGAGTTTGCTGACGAAAATGGTCTGATGTTTTTGGAAGCCAGCGCCATGAGGTAGGGTTATGTTTAATTTTAAATGTTCTAGCTGCAAGCTAATTGCTTTTACTTGTTATTTTTTATAGTGGTCAAAATGTTGAAGAAGCATTTCTCGAAACTGCACGTAAAATATATCAAAACATACAAGAGGGCCGTCTCGATTTGAATGCTTCCGAATCGGGCGTACAACATCGACCTTCACAACCGGGACGAACTTCGCTAACAAACGAAGCACCTAATACGAAAGATCAATGTTCATGTTAAATTCGCATTTTTTTTTATTCACATTAGTTTCCTCTTTTTTGTGTATTATTATATTTCCCCTCTCTAATATTAAGTTTAATTATAACGTTTCAAAATGATGTGTAAAAACAAAACAATTGCTATTATATAAGTAAAAAATTATATATATACATAAATGATAATTATTACAAAAATATATATGCACATATATATATATATATATATATATACTGACGTTTATAAATTAGTAAACGTAATATCGAACAATTTGTAGCGAATTATAAACAGTTGGCATGCTGAGTATGTAATGTGAAAATTAATACTGTTTAAAACAAAAACAAAATATTAAAGCGTGTATGCGCATTATAGAAAACTTTCGTGTATTTCAATATACCTACAAACATGAAACTGTGTGCGTGTATAGAAAACTAATTAAGAAATTTCCAAACCCAATTTAGCCAATGTGCAATTTAATTGATTTCCCGTTTTTTTTTTTTTTCGTTAAGAGTATAAACTTTTGGAACAGTAGTTTTTCTATATTTTAAAATCATTAGAATAGTGTGTACATGCAAATGAAACAATACGCAATATGCGTAAGTTAGTTCAAACAAAACGATCGATCTAGATATAATATATTAGTGTGTGAGTTAAATAAAGTAATTAAATCTGCAATTAAGCAAAATTAGATAATATCATTGATATATACATAATAAAATATTGAGTTGAGGATAAATTTGCAAAGAAATTTTGAAAACTTGAAGATACAAAAACGTAAATTTTAAACTTTTGCCACAATTCAAATTTGTTAAATATGTTAAATAAAATATATGTATATACTTATATTGTAATTAACTGCGAATCGAACTTGTATAAGAAAAGACATGCAGAAAGTTTTTCTCGAAATTTCACACGTAAAAACATTTTTTAATATGGAATAAGTATATATATTTCAGTATAATTCACCACACCCTAACTACCACTAAAAAATTATGAAACTGAATTTTCCAAAATTTCACCCCACCTTAAAGTAAACAAAGTTCCGCCCAGAGAGTTTTCTACCTCTCCGTGTTGTTTAATTTGTAGCGCATATTTAAAGCGTTACGTAATCAGCGTGGTTTTTTAGGTTTTACTAGACAAATACAGAGTGGCGAACAATTTGTTGAAACCTTTACAACCACATATTGATCAAATATATTAGATATTTTCATTTACTTGATTGCTCTTGTTAAGATTTCCTGCTTACATTTTTTACTTTCCATCCTTTCCGGCGTTTTTATTTATAAGATGTCTAAAATTCCATAAGCTGTTTTACTGGAAAATATTTTTTCGTTCGTTTTCTTTGGTCTTCTAAATAATATTCTTGGCTCTTCAGATTTGTCGTTTTCATGTTTTCCATTGCTTGCTTGTATACAAAATAGAAAAATTTAATAATAAAAACAAACGTGTAGGCGCAATGTCTAAGCGGATTTAAAGGAAATACTATATATAGTACATATATATATATATATAGAAGTTTTATGGAGAAAATACATTTTTAGTACATACTAACAAACCGTAAAAAAGACACGCAATAAAATGGTATTCTTAAATCACATAAAAATAACTTCTTTAATTATTACTCGTTTTTATATGTATTGAAACTTACATAATCTGTTTACATATTTAAGGAATACATTCTATGTTTGTCTTTTTAAATTTTCACTCTACACTTATGAACGTATAAAAATAATGATTATTAAAAATATGTAGCGTCCGTATAATGAAGCGAATTACATTCGTTACTCTAAACGTCTAGCTACATACCAGCATAAGCTTAATTAATTGGGGTTAAACGATTACAAGTGAGTATATGAAATATGTCTTTACACTTATTTAAAAATTACGAAAATTTAGCATACTCCTGTTAATACATATAAATAAAGATTTTAGAGAGCACTTTTAGCCTTCATTTAAGCATTAAATTAATTTTTGTGTGCTTTGAATTTGTCAAATTTAATTTAACTTATAACTGGCAAACATATTTTCATATTTTTACAGCTGCCAAAAATTTGTTCTCATATAATGACTTTATGTTTTTTTTTATCCTATAAATATGGTTGTATAATAACTATATTGCTGCAGTAATATCAGTCTATAATTACGGTTTGCACAACTTATGGCGCCTGACATGTTTCTGTTCGTGTTTTCGCACATCATTCTCAGTGTCGCAATTCATTTATTTTCCATTTATGCATATCTCACGATGCCTCTTCCACTTTAACAATATCCCATGCACTGGCGTCATCTTTAGAGCATAGATCTAATCCAATACGTGCACCGATACTTGCACTTTTAGCCCGCATACAGGTGCCCGCCGCCATATTGTAAATGGGACTGTGTTCGGTGCGCGTATGACGCCACTGCTGATCTCCTAGCATTTCATGACATTTATTAATATGCACTTGAGCATCGCCATACGATTCGAGACACAACAATTTATCCAAAACTATTTCAGCTTTATCTGTTTCGAACCAAATTTGATTGCGTGTATGCATGCATGCTTGTAAGATTAGTGGACTGCCTTTCTTGAGGAAACCTTTTACTTTGGGTGCCACCACCGAGGCACATAAGTTAGTGCCGCTTAAACGTATCATATAAGTAGCGATATAATTGCGTTTTCTAGAGTGCCATGGCTGGTAAACACTTGCAGATGCTGATTTTTTAGTTTCCTGTCCTGGTAACTGCAATTCAGGGTAAACGTTTTTCATGTACCAGGAGAAGTCGTGGCATTTCAACCGGTTCCGTAACTCCACACGTGCTGATATGTCACCATAATCCATATCACGCGCAGAATTTGTCTCTTTCAGGAAGTACTCCTTAAATTCATCCATCCATACGTGGGCTGCACGCAATGAGTTACGTTTCATTGTGTCTTTGCCATCAGGCGCCGAATAAGGACGTCGTTTGCGAAAGATATGTCCTATGCGTGAGCATGGATATATCTTAATGGCACCATGGCATTGCCAGACACGGAAGGAAATTTCGATATTCTCACCACCCCAGATATCCATTCCCTCATCATATTCGCCGATGTGTTTGAAATATTGCCGATTAATTGCAAATAAACCACCGGCCATTGTTGGTGTTTTGATTGGGCCTTTAAAATCTTCATCTTTCTTTAAAGTACCTTTCGGCAGAGTTATCCATTTATAATGTAATCCCCAGTTGAAACCTCCACGCACTAACGGACTGGAAGTATATTCAAAAGTATCAGGACTAATAAGATCCATAACTGGCACAGCGATAGTTGAATTTTCTTGCTTCACAGCACGCACAAGTGGTTCTGCCCACTGTTGATTAACTTCAATATGTGAGTCTAGGAAGACGAGTACATCCCCTTCTGCAGCATGAGCGCCTGCGACGCGAGATCTTATAAGTCCCTCACGTTTCTCATTACGTATATAATGCAGTCGGTCATAATGGAGTTGCGCGTGCAAATCACTTAACAAATGAAATTCCAATTCGGGCAGATCGCTATAATCGTCTACAAGAATAATTTCTTTTAGGACATGCTTAGGCGTGCGTTTAATTACGGAATTTATAGAACGTATTAGCGTCATTTTGTGTTCATTATAAAAGCACATAATAACTGAAATTGTTGGCAAATTTTCTTTCGGATCGGTGGGTTCGCGAGAGCAAACCTTATGCCGTGTGTCAGGTACCTCACGATAGGGTCCAATATTATTTGAAATAAGTGCGTTGAATGCATGATTTTTAAAGCCAATGTCACGTATGTATTTGTCCTTTTTATCTCGTAGTACTCCCAGCATTTTTAAAGGATCTGTGTTTTCTTGGGTTGCGCTTTCCTTCAATTCTTCCTTACAACAATCCTCTACGCGATTTTTAAACAAAAATTGAGGGTTTGGCGTATGTGTCTCGTTTGAAGTGGGCATCTTCCATCCACCTTCAATAATTGAATTGTGTTGGTAGTACATGTAGTATGTAAACGCTAAAGATGCAAGTAATGTGAAGACTATTGTGCTCGAGGTAAATCGCCGGAGGTGACATCTTCTTAACATCATTTTGAACCCGTTTTGATACGATGGCAAACGTGGAATACTTTTTGTTGAAACTTGAGTTGCTTCGAGGTCACTGTTTACTCAATATGAGTAATATAAGAAGTTATTAATTTATGCAAAAATGAGAACCATCAACATTTTCTTGTTCATAGACCACTCTTTTTTGTTTATTAATTAAATGCAAGTCAACTATTCTCAATAACACCGAATGTGTCTATTGTTGATGCGTGATGTTTAGACAATTTAAATAAATAATTAAATAAATTAATAAATTCTTTCTTGGTCATATGAAAATGAAAAATATTTGTATATTTGATATATATCATTTCTGGATGATTAAGATGATATAATGTACAAATTGAAATTAATAAATTTTACTGAAAACCAGATAAACAACGACATTGTGATTGTCATTTTGCATTCAGAGAAAAAGAAGCATTTGCTCAAGGCGCGAATATTGCGAAATAAATTGTTTTTAAACATCACACAAATTTTGTTAAAATGGAAGTTATAAATGCTAATAGACAAGAGCCACAGTTAAATCTTGGTAAGTAAATTAAGAAAACAATTGTGCTTTGTATTAATTGTCATTTTGTAGATATTAATGGGCAACGTAACTTCATCAAGTACTATGCGAAATTGGGGGAAGTAAGATCGTAAAAAGTTATGCATACATATATGAATGTATATTTTTAATAACTTAATTACAAATTAACTTTCATAGAAACCAGCAACCACTGTACGCTTTTTCGATCGCATTGATTTTTATTCTGTGCACGGCACTGATGATTGCGAACTCATTGCAAAGCTTGTCTACAAATCGACCGCGTTCGTGCATCACATTTTGCAAGATGAACCCGAAAAACTCAGTTATGTTACGCTATCAAAGGCCAACTTTAACATGGCTGTGCGAGAGTTATTGTTAGTGCGCAATTTCCGCGTAGAAGTTTATGTACGGCCGCCAGGAGCTAGTGCTGTCAGCAATAATTGGAGCCTTGAATACCGTGGTTCACCTGGCAATTTGCTACAATTCGAGGAAATTTTGTTCGGCAATAAAGAGATTCTTGTAAGCAATAATTTGTTGTCATTGCAAGTACGCTTAGTTGAGGGTAACCAACGGCGCTTAGGTGTTGCTTTCGTGGAACAGAACGATTGTGAGTTTCATGTATTGGAGTTTGTTGACAATGATTTCTTCACCGAACTGGAAGCAATGGTCGTGCTGTTGGGTCCAAAAGAATGTTTGTTGCCTGCAGGTGACGGCGAGGTATGTTTTCATTATATGTTACGTCAATTAGCAACATATTTTATTTAGCTTTCTTGCGGAATGTAGTATGTAGCCGTCAAGCAACTGCTAGAGCGTAACAATGTGGGCGTTACTGTGCCGAAGCGTTCTGCTGCGACTCCCGCTGAGAAAAACGACTTGCTGCAAGACTTGAATCGGTTGATACGTTTTGCGAAGGGACAACAGGAAGATGCATTAACCTTGCCAGAAATGCAACTTACTATGGCCATGGAAGCATTGCGTGTGGCTATTAGATATTTAAATCTTGTTAATGACGCCAGTAATTTAGGTCATTACAAAATGTTGCAGCTGAATCTTAAACGGTAAGCTCATAAATTAAACAATATCTATTTTTATTGTTTACATACATATTCCTTACAGTTTTGTACACTTGGATTCAGCAGCTGTTGCAGCGCTCAACATTTTACCCAAACCCGGTACGCATCCCAACTCTCCCGGCTATCATTGGCAGAGTATATTGGGTGTGCTAGATCATTGTCGCACCCCACAAGGACATCGTCTTCTGGCTCAGTGGATAAAGCAACCACTCCGTAGTATTGAAATTCTAAACGATCGTCATGACATTGTACAGTGCTTGCTCGAATCACCTAGCACACTAACTTCTCTTCATGATGACTACTTAAAACGCATACCTGATGTGCTAATGCTAACCAAACGTTTGCTACGACAAAAAGCTACCATGCAGGATCTCTTTCGAGTATACCAAGTTATTTTGCGTACTCCCCGCATAGTAAACACGCTGCTGAGTCTAGAAAATGCCACTGTGAAAAATGTGTTGTGTGTTGCCATGAAATCGCTCTTAGAAGACCTGTCCGGTTTGAAGCAATTAGTTGAGCAAGTGGTGGATTTTGAGGCTATCGAAGCGGGAGATTACCTTGTGAAAGCTTCCTTTGATGAGCAGCTGCAGGACATGAAGAATGACATGTCACGTATTTTAGCTAAAATGGAACGCTTACAGCAAAAAGCTGCAGATGACTTGAATATGGAGAAACCCCAAGTGCGTCTGGATAACGTTGCAAAAATTGGTTACCATTTCCGTGTCACTTTGAAAGATGATTCCGAGTTGCGTAAAAATAAGAATTATAAAATTTTGGATGTTGTGAAGGGTGGTGTGCGTTTCACCAACGAAAAACTCTCCGAGTACAGTGAAGAGTATGGAAACTTGTGTGAGAAGTATGAAGAGCAGCAGAAATCAGTTGTGGAAGAAATTATAAAAGTGGCTATTGGGTACGCGGCGCCACTTAGCTCATTGAATGGTGAATTGGCACAACTGGACTGTCTGGTCAGCTTTGCATTGGCTGCAATGAGAGCACCAACCCCCTATGTGCGACCGAAAATGTTGAAGGAGGGAGCTGGTGTGCTCTCTTTGAAGGACTTGCGGCATCCTTGTTTGGAATTGCAGGAACACGTAACATTCATCGCTAATCACGTGATATTCGAAAAAGGTGAGCGCACTTGAATATATGGTGTGTATATTTTTTTTTATTAATTTTTATTATATTTTATATTCGCGAACTTTTAGATGTATGCAACATGTTCATCATAACGGGCCCTAATATGGGCGGCAAAAGTACATATATTCGTTCTGTGGGCACGGCTGTCTTAATGGCGCATGTTGGTGCTTTTGTGCCATGTAGCGAGGCGACAATAACGATGGTTGACTCAATATTGGGACGTGTGGGTGCCAGTGACAATATAGTCAAAGGCTTGAGCACATTCATGGTTGAGATGATTGAGACTTCGGGCATTGTTCGGGTAAGTGAAAGTTTATTATTTTTAAATTATGTGTGTGACTCATACATTTTTGATAATGCATATAAATTCTACAGACTGCCACCGAGAATTCGTTGGTGATTATAGATGAACTTGGCCGCGGCACATCTACATATGAGGGCTGTGGTATAGCTTGGTCCATAGCTGAGTATGTACACAATTATAATATTTGAATAGTTTTATTCAAACTATTTTATATATATATTGTTTTAGACATTTAGCGAAACAGACTAAATGCTTCACACTTTTCGCAACTCATTTCCATGAGATTACCCACCTAGCTGAGTCTGTAAAGACCGTTAAAAATTGTCATATGGCCGCCGTTGCAGATGCTGAAAATTTCACGCTGTTGTATCAAGTACGTCCTGGAGTTATGGAGAAAAGTTTTGGCATACAGGTGGCACGTTTGGCCAATTTTCCCGAAGCTGTTGTGCATACGGCTCAACGTATTTATAGTGAGTTCGAAGATGAATATTCCGAAAAGCAAGTTCAAAGTGATAAGGAACAGTTGGATAAAATTGATGCAGCTGTAGAGCGGTTAACAACGTCGGGTAATGATGTTGACATCGATGAGGCGGAATTAAGTGCGTTAGTGGAAAATTTCGCTAGGGACATTAAACAACTAGATAGCGAGTATTTCCGCGCCGTACTATCGGTGGAAGGAAACTAAAACGTCACCTATTTTTAAATTACATTGATTCAGTATTCTTCCTTTTTATATCGAGTTGTAATAAAAATGTTGCTCAATCCTTTTTAACATGTTGTGTTTATTCCTAATTATTAGAGATATAAATAACGAAATGCTTTTAATAACTTGTGCTGTGCGGATGTTTACTTAATTATTAACTCATTTATAAAAAATATAATTTTAAATACATTTTCAAAAAAAAAATTCATTATATGAAAAACCCGGTTACTTGTAAAACGATTAGCTGTTATGTTTGAACAGCTGATTTCGTTTATTGTGAAGTGGTGCTAAAAGAGGAAGTAGAATTCATTCCATTCTTGGTTTTTCGAAATGAAAACATATTATTTATCAGAAAATAAATGAATATTGTACGAATTTTTTAATAACACTGCAGAAATTGCTAAGTGAAATGTGTATAGCAGAGTTTATAACCCAATAAGTATAGACTAAAATAAAAACTTGGAGAAAATGTTCTTGTTACGACAGTGTGGAGCCACTTTACGGCGTCAATATGGAGTTCAGCAGTTGGTGTTAAAATCCCTAACGATTAGTGGTGGTCAGCGAAACTTTAACCAGCTGTTACTTCAGCCAGCTCCTAGCACAACAAATAAGGTCGGTTCGGTGCGTGGATATAAAAAATTTGGACACAAAGAGGAACCTACACCGCGGCTAACGAGATATTTTCATTTATTTGTTGGCACACTGTTCTTCATAACTATATTGGACTGGAAGAGGTTTGTGTACGCATAAATATATTACGCTAACTGGTTGTATGTACATGTTTCAATAATTATTATATATATTATCTTTAGGTTAAAGCGCGCTATAATGCCGAAAGTTGATGCCGACGCACCAAAGCCTAAAGATACTCCGCAGAAAAATAAAGTAAGGAATAATGATGATAGTGATGCGGAGGAATCGGATGGTAAAGATGACCCTGCTCTTTGCAAGGAAAGGCGTGGTGCGAAGGAAAAGATGGGTTTTCGCGAACGCAAGGTAAGGAAAGTTTGTAAACGTAAAAGGTTAATTTTTTATTATCATAATCTTCAATTTGATATATATTTTTATTCACGCAGAGCTATTTTTATTTATTAAGTCTATTTATTTTACATTTTGTATATATATCCTTTTTTTAGCTTTTCACTGTTGTAAATTATATTAATTTTCTTTTAATTTCATGTTACATGTGTTTAAATTGTTATGAACCTTTTTGTTTACCAAATATGCACAATTTGCCACAACCCATGCATTTGATTGCATATATTTTGTTCATATGCACTGTGTTCACGTAAATAAATGAATGGGCCGTGCAATTACCCTTGCACTGATTGAAGATCATTGAGTATGAAAATCGTATACGTGCCTACTCTACACCGGACAAAATCTTTCGCTATTTCGCCACAGTACGTCTAACCACAGCTACAAGTGCCGAAGTCTGCATGACGCCTGATGACTTTCTGCGTTCGATTTATCCTGGCATTATGCAGCCCGAGGGTATGTTTCTTTCGACCACAACAAAATTAGGGTAAACGTACAAAAAGTTATCTACGGTTAAATATACAAAAACGTACGTTTATGTGTTCAAAAAGTGTATACATATGTATATAATTTATGTAATTATTTTTTTTGTTAAATTTCGTTAATGATTTTCACTTTTCCTGCTTAAATTCACTATGTTTTTATGCGAAATTTTTTTCCTTTGAATTTCCGATATGTGTTTGACATATTATATATTACGCGCATAAATAACATTCTGCATTTCATGTCTGGCCAGATTATCGAATACGAAAATCGTATACGTCAATTTTCGACACCTGATAAGGTGTTCCGTTATTTTGCCACTATACAAGTACCGACATCCGATGATCGTTATGAAATCTTTATGACACCACAAGACTTTCTAACTAGCATGACGCCAGGCATGAAGCAGCCAGAGGGTATGTCGAATTAACAAAAAAAAAAAAAAAATAAATAAAATAAAAATTAAGCAATATGCAAAGAAACAAAATAAAAATAAATAAAGAAAAATAATTTGACAACTTTGTTGTTTTTTTGTATATATTAAATATTATTGAAAACTAATGGCAGCCTCTCTAATTAAACTTATTTTTGCTTATAGGTTTGGGACTTGACCAATATCGCCGTTATGACCCGAAGGTATATATTTTTCGTATATAATATATTTATGGATTGGGAACTAAAAATTGAAATTTTGAAAATTGAAGATGAAAATTACAACAAAAATTTAATAACTTAAATATATAGTAATATAAAATAATAGATATAAAAAATATTAAACCAAATAAACAAAAATATATACATATGTGTATATAAAGAAACATAATTAATTAGAATGAAAATAATAAGACACAAGCAGAAATGTTAACTGCGGCTGCACCAAAGCTATCATAATTTTCACAATCATTTCTCATAGCATAAAAGTGTAAAAAGTGCCAAATTCAGTGAAGATTATTTGTGAAATAAAAAGTTTCCAAAACGAAAAGTTGATTATGAGCGGTCGGTTTCTATGAAAGTTATATGCTATAGTGGTTCGATCTAAACAATTTTTCCGAAGATAGTTTCGTTGCATTGGAAAATAATCTGTGCTAAATTCCGTGAATATTATTTGTGAAAACAAAAGTTTTTCATACAAACAGTTGATTTTGAGCAGTCGGTTTCTATAGCAGCTGTATCTTATAAAGGTTCGATATCGATGATTCCGAACAGTTTCGCGGAGAGAAAATACCGTTTGTTAAATTTCAGAACGTTTTTTTTTTTAAATAAAATGATGGAATATATTTTTCGTATCAAAAATTTTTATATAAAAAATGAACTAAAATTTAATAAAATATTCCCATAAAATATAATGTTAAAAACAACAAAAAATAACTTATAAATAATATGTTCGTGTAATGGGTAAATAACTCTGTATTACCATGTAAACTATTTTTAAGCCACTTACAGCATAATTTTTCAAAACACCAGCCCAAGTTTCCTCCCTGTATCTAATATCACAAAAACCTTTTTCTTCCTCACCACCTATAAAACATGCTCTCTACTTACAGGTTGCAGGCGAGGTATTTGTGACAAAAAGTCATTAATAAAGAAATAACAGTAACCATAAAAAATCGGCTGTAATTGTATGAATAAACGAATGTTATGTGTACCCCCCACTAGTCTATGTTTATAAAGATTCTATATACACCTTTACAATACGAATTAACTTATTTTGCATGTAGCGCTAGTATGAATGTGCGTGCAAGGCAAGCACGTCTAATTAGCTTGGCTTGCAAAAATTTTACTGACCCAAAAACTTGTACTTAACAAGAAATGTTATAGATTTATGGACATGAATGTTCTTGCACTAATTTAGCTGCTTTCGACACTTAACTTTTTCGAAACTCTTTGTATGCCAAACTATGCCCTTTCTTGTTTAACCCGTTTTGTTGAATATTTAACAAAGAAAAATAAAAAATTAAAAAAATGCAATACCTTAACCATTTAACATGTTTGATTTTTGTGTGTTTGAATTTTGCCGATTTTTCTATTAGAAGAAACTAGCTAATTCATCTTTATTTTGTTTAGGATGTTGCTGAGTGTTTGAAGCTGCATTTGGCAAAGGACAGTATTTTCTACAAATTGGGCTCCTTTGGTTTAATTACATTTTCGGACTACATATTCTTACTAACAGTGCTCTCAAGTGAGTTTTTTATATTGAGAAAAAAATAAATATAT
>NW_017535518.1:2599996-2632089 GCF_001853355.1 Bactrocera latifrons | reverse complement strand
TTTATAACGAATAATTTTTTATCTTTATTATAAATTTGTTTTCAACTTTATTTTTATTTTTTTTTAATTTCAGCTTCTCGTCGTCATTTCGAAATCGCTTTCCAAATGTTCGATTTGAACGGTGATGGCGATGTGGACAGTGAGGAATTTGAAATGGTTGCCGATTTGGTGCGCCAACAATCCACCATCGGCATCAGGCATCGTGATCATGCAGCTACCGGCAATACATTTAAGGTATGAGCTTATTACCTAAATATTTTCATTTTCTATTTTGCTTGTAAAATACATATGTACATATCTAGAAGTAGATTAGTGTTCCTCGTTGCCACACATATGTATGTTTGTATCTGTCCTTGTTATATTTTATTATTGTATATTTGTATTGCCTATATTTGTAAATATGTATGTATTTGTCATACTTTAACTCTTTAGTCGACTAAGTGATCTCCTAATTGTATTTTCTATATCTTTGCTCTTTTGCATATCTTTTGTAAATACCGACTAATGCAAAACTGTCACACCACCACCACCACCACTGTAACCACAACTGCCTAATCACAAAAATCAATAATTAATATTTTACCTACTAAACCAAAGCCCATGAAGGTATATACTACTTTGGGTAACTGTATAAGTATTTTGCTAAGCTAATTCACCTTTTTCACCATAAGCCTACTTTTTGTTAACGTTCATTTTCGCTTAGTGTGAAAATAAAATTTTTGTCCGAAAACATTGGCCTGACAAAAATTTTACTATTTTGTTTACTCAATATGAAATTCCCCATCTTTTATCACCACTTTACATTTCCATTCATGTTTATTTGTCGCTTTCTGCAAAAAATCAGCTACATTCTCACTCAGTAACTTACATTTTCTCTTTATGTTATTAACGGTACTATTTTGCTTACCTAATTTGAAATTCACCACCTTACATTGCCAGTTTCAATCAACTGCATTTTTACACACAAGTTCATATTTTCGTTTTCTGTTATTGGTAACTGAGGAATTTAACTAATTCGAATTTCACCGTTTTCACCACTGCCTTACTTTTTATTAATGTTCATTTTCGTTTATGTTGAAATTAAATTTTGGCCTAAAAATTATATTCCCCCACTAACATTGTACTATTTTGTTTACCTAATTTGAAATTCACCACATTTCATTTATGTTTTCTTTCCATTTATGTTTATCATCAACTCTGTTTTCACTCACCAATCCACATTTTCGTTTATTATTAATAACGGTACTTTTGTGTTCCCATTTACACGCATTAAAGTGTCGCCCATTTTCACTTATTAAATTGACTAAGCTACTTAAGTTGACCACTTGGTTGCCAAATTAATAATATACTTTAATGTAGAGTTTTTGAAACTTCAACTTTCGCAGGGTGTAAACTCGGCGCTCACTCACTACTTCTTCGGCCCGAATTTGGACCAGAAATTGACCATACAAAAGTTCATACAATTCCAAGCGCAACTGCAACGTGAAATTCTCACGCTGGAATTCGAGCGTAAAACTCCGAACAGTGAGGGTCTGATTACTGAGGTGGACTTTGCTGAGCTACTGGTGGCCTATGCTGGCTATTCGCATAAGAAGAAGTCGCGCAAGTTGAAGCGTGTCAAGCGTAAATTCAAGGATAATAATTTGGGTATCTCCAAAAAAGATTATCTCGATTTCTTTCACTTCTTGAGTAATATTAACGATGTGGATACCGCATTGACGTTCTATCACATTGCGGGCGCTTCGATTGATCAGGCTACACTCAAACATGTAGCCAAAACTGTGGCCATGGTGGATTTAAGAGATCATGTGATAGATGTAATCTTCACGATTTTCGACGAAGACAGTGAGTACAAATGACATTTTGCTTCTTTTTTTTTATTATTTTTTAAACTCTTTTTCAATATCCTTGGTTCGTAATGCGCAGACGATAATCAGCTGAGTAATCGCGAGTTCGTGGCTGTAATGAAAAATCGCTTGCAGCGTGGTTTGGAGAAGTCAAAGGACACCGGTTTCATCAAAATGATGCGCTCGATGTTGAAATGTGCCAAAGAAACAAAGCCGGTGCTTTTGGATCTTTAAACGAAGAAAAAATATTTAGTGAATTATTCAACGACTGCGCTTTCTAAAAGCTCGCCACCTATTTACTAAACATGTTTCTATAAATAGTTAACTTTATCATAACCTAGAATTATACCTTTTTATTTAGTTTGTTTGTTCGATAATAAATATGCAATGCAATCGCATTAATCTCTTGATTTTTACTTGAGACTTTATCAAAATAACGTCTGAGGAACGTTCAGCATAGATTGATGCAACTAGAAGAAGAGTTTTGGAGTCTACTTTATCATAAACACAACTTTCAGCGTGACTTGAAGCCATTGAAAACTTGCCTCAGGCAAGTCGTCCATCCCTGTAATGAAAAAACGTGGACAATTTTACAGATATCGTGCTCGAAAATGGTCATTTTGACATCCGAGCTAACAGATGATCTCAACATCCCAATACATGTTGGTTATTATTTTGGGTATGAAGTGTGTCAATGCTATGTTAGATTCGTTCCAAAAGACTTGAATATTTAGCAAAAAACGACGTCGAATAATATCGTTAAAAAGATGCTTGAAACCGTATCCGAGGAGCCTACCATTCATCAAATGCATCGTTACTGGTGACGGCAAGACGTAGGTTTATGAATATGACGTTGAAACTATCCAGCAATATAGACAAAAACGAAAAAAAAAAACGAAATTCGCTGAAGGCCATAGCTGAGGCTTATAACAAGTGTATGGAAAATTGAACAAAGTGAGGACATGCTTGTATTCGGTGTGGAGCTAATTTTAAAAGCGCTAATAAAGGTTTGTATTAGAATACGGGGAAAGGCCAGTCCCGGCTAAATTTGATTACATGTTAAATCAGTCCTTGAAAAGTTTTGAGAAATATTGTTGTAGTAATATCTGAATTTAAAACTTGTACACGAAACCGTGATCTATATGCGCTTATCGTGTTTGTTGTGTTATTCGTCAAACAGGAGGAGGTTCCGTATAACTTATGCAGACCACCCTAACAGGTTATCAGCCCAATTGCGTAGACCTGATTGAATTGGTAATATGTGTGAGGAACTTCCACGATCTTGTCAAGTTAGGGATTTTACCTGTATTAATCCAAAGCGTCTTTACTTTTCGAACTGACTCTAGTATTTTAGAGTTACGGGTTTTTGTTGTTGTTGTAGGAACTGAAAAGATTCTCCCTACGTAAAATCTACCAAAGAAAGTCAATTATTTTTGTATTAATTTGAAAGTTTTATTTATCATACATGGACTGATCCAATTTAGGTCACTATTAAATAGTTCTTCCGACAACTTTTACTATTTTGAACATAATTTCAAATGCCATGGTTATGGTTGTTGTAGCGGAAGAAAGTTTTCCTAAAGTAATTTGGAGGAACGCTGCACCCTGCCAGACATTGGCCGGACAAAAAACTTCTGTTCCGATTGCGTAGACGGAAAACCCGCGTCACTATTGGTAAAAGGTTGGGATAATCGACTCCAACAACCTTACCTTGAGGCGATTTTTTCACCAGTAAAATCATAGGTTGATACAGGTAATTACCACTTGGGGCAAGGTATGGTCTATAAGATGGATGTATTAGAATCTCCTAGCCGAGTTACCGCAGTTTCTGGCCAATCACTATTGATGTGTGTATAGTCCCAATAGAATACAATTCCTCTTTTATTAGGGAAAACTTACTGTTTTTGGCTTCCTTCAAACGGTCCGAATGAAAAGTCTGGCCGTAACAGAATCCTTAAATGCCGCCATTTCCGGCTTAGCCAACACTTGTTCATCGCGATTCGAGGCATAGACGAGCACAACGTCTGATGAGCCCACGTTACGACTTTTCGAGAGAGAGGTTCTGCGGATGACTTATTATCCTTTGCGCATTGGCAACGACGAATATCGCATTCGATGGAACGGTGAGCTGTACGAGTTATACAACGGCATTGACATAGTTCAGCGTATTAACGGCTACGCTGGTTAGGTCTTGTCGTCCGAATGGATGAAAACAATCCAGCTCTGAAAGTATTCGACGCAGTACTCGCCGGGGGAAGCAGAGGAAGATCCCCACTCCGTTGAAAAGATCAGGTGGAGAAGGCCCTGGCTGCACTTGGAATCTAAAATTGACGCTAAATTGCGAAAATAAAAAACGACCAGCATCGTAAATTCCTTCAGAAAGTTGCAAGAACTTTTTCACAACTGAAAAATATTTTTTTTATTTTCTTTTTGTTCTTTATTTATATATTTAAAAACGGTTCAATCGGTTTATGCTGTCGGAGTTGACAGAAGTTCTGTGTTCTTTTATTGTGCTTAGAAATTATTAAAAAAAAACCTTTTTTTTTTTTAAATAAAACTCAATATTATTTTACATTTTTAGTGTACATTGATGAGTTTGGTTTAAAATAAAATGTATGATTTTTTACATAAAGTGTTTTTATACCAACTATTCCCACTTGCATTTTACTAATTAGTTAACAGTGTTGGTCAAATAATTTTTTGATCTTCATTTTAATATTCAAAAAATTGATTTATTAATTATCTCTCTCTCATATACATAACTACATATATATTTACTTAGTTTGCTTGTTTTTTAAATAAATATTTCTTTCTCATTTTACTACGCTTAATGATCGTAAGAAATTCATATAAATATAATTTACGTTTTTAAAAATTTACTTTTAAATTTAAAGGCAATCTGTTGAATTAATTCATCATAAATTTCTCTCATCTCAGTTAATGTTATATATATATTATATATACTTTTTTTGTTAATTTTTTCTTTTTTTTTATATTTCAATTAAGTTTTGTAGGACGACAATGTTGCTGCGAGAATTAGAACCTTCAACGCTTAGCGTTAAGGTTGTTCTTTTGTGTTTTCATTTGCATTATCTTATATTATATAATTAGATTTTTGTGTGGCTGTTTATGAAACTAGTGACTAGTGTTTGTCAGTTTCATAAAATTTACAAAAAATTCTTTTTAAAAATCCATTAAAATAAACATTTCGTTTTTTGACAATTTAGTGTCAATAATGTAAACCTTTGTTTTTGTTCATTTATTTTTATATGCTTTGAGATATTTACTTTAATAATGTGTAAATAATGTAAACGGAAGAATAGCTATAATGTTGTTAGCCTTTCAAGTAATTTGTGCTTAACTTGGTTGAGAATTGCAATTGGATATGTGAGATTAATTTTTTCTGTTAGATATATACACTTCTGTACTCTACTCATTGGCTGATAGGTGATGAAATTAACTGCGTATTACTAGATATCCGCTTTGGAAGGCTGATTATTCGAAATGCTCATTTATTCAGATATTTATATCTTCATGAAGTGCTCTTTGTCTTATCTGATGCCCAAACTTATAATAAGCCAAATATTTGGTGTAAAAAATTAGTCTCATTGATTCCTAGAAGTACATTGCTGTGCGAGGTCTCCAGCAGTGACTTCTAGAACAAGTGATGAATTTTGGATCTGTCAGAGTACAAATTAATCGGCTTAACAGGTTTCTGATGTCGAGTTTTGGTCTATCTTCAGAAGCCTTTGGCAAGATAGAGAACATATACTTTATTAAGAATAAGCCTCAATAAATACCATAACTGATTTTGCATTACAAAAAAATTATGAAAAATCAGTCAAGATGAAGCAGGGGTATTCTCTTTGAAGTATCATTACAGTTTCATATAGAAAGAAGCCCTTACCAACTTGGATTAGATCTTCGGCTAACTTCATTCTCATTAGGGATCTAACTCACGAAACTGAAGCTTTGCTGAAGGGGTCCTTACCAATTCAATTTAGATCATAAAATAGTTCGTTCGTAGAAGCTATTGATGAAAGGGTTCTTACAAATTTATGTTAGATCTTCGGATATGTTCGTAGGTTGCGACTCACAATTCGTTCTGTTGTCGAATGGATTCTCCTGCTTGTTCGGAAGTAGGGCAGCTACTGAGAGGTATAAGTCTCAAGAATCAGTCCATTCTTTCATAGAAACTATTGTTGAAAGGGTTCTCCTATTTTTCGTAAAAAAATTAGCTAAGGAAGCATTGTTCACCGTTGTAGAAATCATGAAATTTCGATACTTCTTCACTTCTTTGCTGGTAAATTTCTGTTTGAATCAGGCTTTGAAGCTACATAAAAAGCGACGGATTTGTAGGCCCGTGAAAAAATGTATTTGAAAATATTGGAATTCTCAAAATGTTATTGCTGAGTGGATCAGAAAGATTTCAAGAACTCTTCGCATTCGATTTTTTTATGGTTTTCTTATCATATACCCATGAAAATTCCAATGGCAAACTGCTTAATCGTCAACTTCTAAAGAATGAAGGGTTGAATTGAGCGAAGCCTGTTAACATTTATTCCAAAGGAGTGGACGAATAAATTTTTGATGGCCAATATCTGCTGATATCACTGGCTAGAGCTTATTAAAATCAGTCTACAAGTTCGGTCAGCTTGGATTTTGCTGCAATTCGTGTATTTTAAAATATTAGAATTCTCGAAAAGTGATCGTTGAGGAAGCAATTTTCAAGACCTTCTCGCATAACTTCTCTTTATGTCTTTCTTAGCGTATATCTAACTTTCAAAATCAACACATAATCAAAAAATTGCAATTCTTATCGCTTCACCTGCTAACAATTGCGAGCGAGCTATTGTGCGTCTCAATGCTCTATTATGTCTAAAATTATAACGGATGCAAAATAGGCAGGTCTCGGTTTGGTTGTTTGGTGGTACTAGACACATGTTTCGTTTTACATACACATACATACACAATATATAAATTATAAATCATTTGCTTTTGTTTTTTGGTTTACATTTCGAATATAGTACATACAAATATATACATACATAAGTAGTACATAAGGTAGTGTACATTAACATATAAAGACACACAAATATAGGCGCATAGGCATACATACTTCTATATGTACACATGCATATGCGTGTAGGCAAGTATTTACGCTATAAATTAACAGTAACAAAGTATTAAGTATTTTAGCTTGCACTTAACTATGCGCTTAGTCGCCGCCATTCATTTACCACCATTTAACTAATTAATTTTAACATTTTTTGTTTTTGTTTTGATTTTAGCTGTTAACTTGAAGGCTAAGCCTCATTAATCAACGAATTCGACTAGGGGGTACGTACATAACGGTTATAAAATTCTATAAAAATTTAACCAAGTAGACTTCTTTATCTAATTTCATTAGTTTCTTGTGTTTTTTTGTTTGTTTTTGTTATAATTTATAATAAGTTTTGGTTTTTTGGCAAATACGTTTTTCTCATTGTCTCAAACAAAACTTGTTGTTGTTGCTATTGCAAAGCACAGACCATACAACAATTCCGTGTGTGATTTGCTTTATGTTACATGTATCCATTTCACGTGTGTGCGTGTGTGTGTTTGTTGTTCGAAAAAATATCCTAAAATTGTTTTTGTTTTTTAAGTGTTTTTTTTTTAGATTTTCTTTTGTGTTGTTGGTTTTCCGTCAGTTAAAAACTTGATTATCGTCGGAAAGCAGAAGATGAAAAGTTAACTTCGGTTTCAAGTATTTAGTCCTACAGTCATACATACATACAATACATAAGTACAAGACAAGTGTATACAGTAAAAAAAAAATTAAACAGTTCCGCTAGTTTTTCTATTAATTTTTTGTTTTTAAATTTTCTAACCATTATTTTCTTTTTAGTAATGTCTTTGTTTTCTTTGGCGTTTCCGTTTAAGTCTACATGGTATTTCACATAAGAGAGAACGCTAGGAGCATTTATAGTCAATACAGTAAAGAGGATTGTGCTAAATTATTTTTGGTGACAATGCGAATTTTTCTTCTTAATTTTTACTGTTGCCATTGTTGTTGTGGTTTTTTTCATAAAAAATTTGTATTTGGTTACATACTTTCGTTCGATAGGGTAAAAAATTAAGTAAATGTTTACAAACATTTAAGTGCGTAAATAGCGCGTTAAGAAAAATAGAAATACGGTCATCAATAAATTTACAATGTCCAATCGCAGCGCTGTCGCATCGCCACAATATGTATATTTCTCCTCCTGAAAAGATATTAAGAAAAAATATATATAAATAACAAATGAAACAGAAAGAAGTAAGGAAGGGAAATAGGGGAAATTCTCCTACATTTGTGACTGCAGGTAAGGAGCAGATTCTTAACCTTACCCTGACCTCAAACGAAATTGGCATATTTGATCTCAAACTGGAGGATCATTGACGATCACTTTTTCTCTAATCATAGATTTATCGGGTTCATATAAATCGAAGAATCTTCGCCTATTAAGTCTTTTAGTAATTATAGGAATACAAAGTGGAAAATGAACTGCAAGAGGCTCCGACGAACTCTCCCATGCGCGCCGGGGGTTTACTCATTGGTCACCAACGACACGGTGGACGGGCCTTCAGTTCGGCATGTAAAACTGCACTGGACAGCTCTTGCAAACACCGAAAGACAGGCAGAAAGCTCTATGGTGGACTATAAAACTCTCGGAAATGAGAGCGTCCTTTAGACGTTTTCCAACGAGTTCCGTGGGAGGGGATTAACTGACGATTGGGCGCTGTATAAAATGGGACTTACAATATATGTACATGTCCGAATTAAGGAAGGCAAAGAGGAGTGCATGGAAAAGTTTCGGCGAAAGTTGGAAGGATGCCATGAGTCCTGAAGCCAGAGGTGAATTATCGCAGAGAACCCCTTCTTTCCCGGTTATCTTATGGAAGCAAATGGGAGGTAGGCTCTGAGCAGTGAGGATACATTTTGGGTGCTCCTTAATGCTCACTTCCTGAGCAACACCTTCTCTAGGGGGACATCTCTCGGACGCATTAAGATTGCGTGGTCTTTGCCTACCCTCTGAATGAGCGGCACTTTACCTGGGCACCAATTCGTTCAAACCTTTCAAGCCTTCATATTCAAGCTCATTATGTTCTATGGAGTCTTTATGTGCGCTCTTTAAGTCGGCTATAATTGCTTAAGCGGTGTCTACGCCAGTAAAGAAGAAAGAGTGGTAGTTCAAAAGCCATATGACATCATGTTGACTTTAATCAGTCCCTTTATTGCTTAAGCGATCTAAGGATTCTCTGGTTGATTTTTAATTACTAACTTAACTCCGACAAAAAGTGGGTTCATCTACGACATTTCGTAAAGCGACAGTCTACATTAAATTCATAAAGTGCGAGTGATTCGAAAACTAATTACATACTCTTCAAGTCCGTCACTTACTATGACACTTCCTTCCAACTTCATACATATATAGTGTACCTTACATTAACGCCTAAATTTACCTCTGGATGCTGGGTGAAACATTCCTCCAGACGCCGTCGCTCGTAGAAGCTCATATTTAATTTATAGCATGGAAACTCTATATCATATTCTAAACGTTCGGGTTCCGTGCTCAAACGCATACCTTTCGATGGCATCAAAACATTTACCACCACCAACAAAAGATTGGTATTCGGTATTTTCTTTAAATAAAATGGTCGTGAATATGGCACTTTTATTTGGTCGCTTATATCTTCGAGCGAATTCGGTTGTAAGACATAGAGTGTTGAACGCGTATCGCATGGATTATAGACCGGATCGGGTTTCTTCTTCTCAAATAACAATTTGCCATCGTCACTGATGTCTTTGTCTTTTTGCGGTTGACGTGGAAACGCATCTGGCGCCGCTTCGTAATCGTCGTCGATCTCGTCCGAATATTCCAAGACTGAAAATGTGCAATGCATAATTATAAAGAATATGAAAAGTAGGTGAGTTTACTTACATGGCGCGCCATCCGCCCACCATTTGATGCGCGCGTATTGCCAGAAAAGCTGCGCGACCAACCAGCGCCAGCCTATGCTCAACAATCTGATGGGCTGTATTTGGAAAAATTGGAAATTAGAATAGAGTTTCTTTATTTCTTGTGCCGTTGGGGCTTACGTGTAGTAGAGCCTGCGCGTCGCTGGAATCGTCGACTTCCTCGCGACATAGCGCTTGATAGTCGTAAACATTGATGGCTTGGAAGAAACCCTTCTCCACCATTGCCGCCATAACGTCACCTTGGTGTTCGCCAAAGAATTTCCCAGTATGATTGACATTTTGCGCTATCACAATGTATGCATTATTGTCTATGACGTAGCAATCTATCTCGTCGCTCGAACAGGTCTTTATGCAACCATTGCACTGGAGAACATTTGGAAGAAATTGGAATTGAATAATTCGAAAATTAATAGGTAAACAAAACAAGTTTACGATCTTCCACTTACATTATCTATCGAGGTGATATTGAAGAATCGGTCCGTCATACGCGCATGTGAAAATTGAAATCCGACCACACATGCAGGTGCCTCTCTACCGCCATCGCGTGGAAATATCGCATGCGAAGCGGTAACCATCAATTCGTTATCCTCCATTGGATCACTGGCATGCTTCACCATGTACACGAAGCTTTCAGTGCGCTCTTGATGATGCTGCAATATGGCGCTCTTGTACCAAGTCTCGTCGATCGCTGTCGTATGATAGTCGCCAAATTCACGATCATTGTCCACTTCAACCTCACCGTAAATGAATTGCCAACGTGTCAAGCCGCTCATGGTGGCCACAAAACGCAACGAACCGCCAAAGCCCTCTATAAGGCTACGTTCCTCATAAGTTGCGAATTTCCACTCACCGTAACTGGAGTTTGTAACTTTGGCATCGAAGATGAGCAGTTGCACGAGCTCCTTGTTGCAGTAGTAGGCATCCTCGTCGAGCGTTATGCGGCCGCAATTTACTATAGTGGCAACAGGGTTCACAAGTTATTTTAATTTCAACTAATAACATAAGAAGACTATAAATACAATCTGGTACACTTACGTTCATCCGTGTCATCACGATCTGAATCGTCTTCTTCATACTGTTCGGACCATTTCCAGTCGTTTTGTAACATCTTTGCAAGAAAATGGCGCAACTCAGCTTCAGGTGTTTTGAATTCATGGCCTTCCAGGTAGTGGTACTTACAATAAACCCTAAAAAGTGTTGATAAACAACTTTAGAGTTGTTCACACTTTATATTTCTGCCACCGAACTTACCAAGCGGGATGCACTTTCCAGTTGTCACCGACAAAATAGTCCGATATATTCACTTTCATATGCTTGTTCTTCATCACCTCTTCACCCACCTTAATCCAGGTTTTACCATATTCACTTGGCAATACAATGCCCAACGAAAAGGGTGTGTTCGGTAGTGGCGCAAAGAAATATTCTTGTTTCTCCTCGGATACGCGACGCATATTGTCAAAGTGAAACTTTACGCTTATATCTTTGAATTCACCTGATTGATATTGGACCATGGCACTACGCAGCTGTAGTATGGATTCGCCCGGTTGGCGTGGTTCCAAATCCTCGTAAAGGTGCTCCACTTCTGTGAAATCTATACTGTTATAATTGGGATTGAGCATACCAGTTTTCTAGTGAAAGAAGTGAGTATGTTATTACATAAATGTGTGGGGCTAAATTGTGTTAACTTACCGAAATCGGACGTAAATCTGGATGCAGCAGCATGTAACCATTATTGGAAACCACATATGAGTAGCCATTTACACCTAGCTGTAAATATAGTCGAGGAAACTCTTAATGTTTGATTAACATTTTTTTTCTTTTTTCAATAAAATATTTTCACTTCGTAAAATGTTCAATTAGCTGCAAGGTAAGCTGTTCTAACTTAATACTATCCAGTTGATAATCAAGAGTTGGAACTAAAGATTTGGGAGGACATAACTTGTCAAATTTGCAGGAAGAAAGATAGGGTAGAAACATTTAAATACTTGCTCTTCTACTGTCCACTTTAAGATAATGGTTGCCATACTTTCTATGAACCTGGTGATTTTACAACAGACATGTGTCTCAAGGTAATCTAGTTGGGGTCAAGAATATCAGCCCATTTATCTAACCTAATGAAATGAGAAGTAAAGTCCTCTCTCGACGGACAAAAAACCAAACTCTAAAAGTCACTCATTACTTCCGTAGTTTTGAGTCAACGTTACGAGTTTTCGAGAGAAAGGTTCTGCGGAAAATTTATGGTCCTTTGTGCATTAGCAACGGCGAATATCGTATTCGATGGAACCATGAGCTGTATGGGATGTACGACGACATTCATATAGTTCAGCGAATTAAAAGACAGCGGCTATGCGTCCGTATGGATGAAAACACTTCAGCCCTGAAAGTATTCCCGTCGGGGGATGCAGAGAAAGAGGAAGACTTCCACTCCTTTGGAAAGACCAGGTGGAGAAGGAGCCGGCTTCGCTCCAAATCTCCAATTGGAAGCACATTGCAAAAAGTAGAAACGACTGGGGCGCTGTTGTTAACACGCTATAACCGCTTAAGCGGTATCTATTAATATGATTTAGAAAGAACTTCTTAATTTACAGAGCTAGTTTAAAATTCCAATATTGACGGATACCAAACTGAGTCCGAAGCTGTCGTCTATCCAAAATTGGTTCGAGAAAATAGTATATAGCGGTGGTAACTGAAAAAACAGTATATGAACATTTTTTTTGGGGAATTATTCTCAGACTACTTAAGGTTTCGACACACTAGTTCTCGACTGGTTGATGAAAGTCAGGAGGAATTTAAATCAGATAATTATATTTTCAGCGGACATTACGGGTTGAATGTTGAAGACATCTAAAAAGTCCAACTCTCTAAAGTTTCAATGTTATCCTTTATTTTCATTTTACCGGCCACTGCAAGCTGAAAAGGCACTTAACTAACATGGGCCTATCATCTTGCGCCAACTGTCGGTATTGCGACAGGGACCTTGAAACCCCGGAGCACCTGCTAATCGACTACATTCCAGTCTGTAGGCGCAGGTCGAAGGCCTTTGGTCCCATGTTTCCGGATAGGGATCACATCGCCTCGCTAGCACCCAGCAAAATACTGGACTTCGTCAATATGCTGGGCCTAAGCGAGTCCCTGTGAGTTAGGAGAGGGCACAATAGACCTATGGTCGCAGTGCATTCCTCAGTTATGTATCTATCTATCTATCCTTCATTTACCTTATAAGGCAGCGTTAGTTTATCAATATCCTCAACCGGCACATCGGTGCCAGCTACACCCAGCAGACGTGCTCGCTTCGAAGAGTTCTCATTGCGGTAGGAACGATCAAAGGCTGGAACGCCCACAGCGATCATAAGCCGTGTGCCAGTATCGTTTTGGCGCGGCTCATACTGCAATGAAATAAAGACGAAATATTTTTTGGGGCTGGAATTTAGCATTATTTGTATGGCTTACATACCGTTCGATCCGTAAACGAATGCGTCCATGTCGGCGGGTGTTCCTCATTTTGCAGCACCAACGGCGTGGCTATCACATCTACATACTTCAACACCTCCTCATGCACCTCATCCAATGTCTGCACATGCGAATAGTAGCCACGATTCAAGCACGCCATCCATTGTATCTCACGCACCTTGGTCACTTCCTTGCCCAGCAGATAAGTAAATATGCGTATATTCATATTCATGGTGCCGTTCTCACCATTGCCCCAATTATATTTTTCGAAAATTTCGGTGGTATTGCCAGCAACGCCATCGGTGACAACCATTATAGCTTGATTGCAGGTGGACGTCTCGTTGCAACGGCGTTCGATATAGTATTTCTTCAGTAGCTGAAATGCTTTCTCATACGCCAACGACAGGTTCGCATAGCCCTCAGGTTTGATTTCTTCAATGGCATCATTAAACACATTGATATTCTCGGGTGTTGCCTGCACTAGAGCGTCCTTAAAGCATGGTATTATATCGTGAACCTCGGCGGAGTAATTGAAAACCGTAAAAAAATCATTATTCGAGAAAGAATCCAAAATACTGCGTATTGTAAATTTGGCAACATGATTGCGGAAACCGGTCATCGAACCCGAATTGTCCAATAGAATGACAATATCCTTGGAACAGGTGGCAGTCTCAATATACCACGAACGTTTGCGGCAATCGTAGGTGTCGGCATTCTCTGGATTGCCGCGCCGCTGCCATTGTAGGCCGGGGAAATGCCGTAGTATGCCAGTGTCGGAGCCGAAATATTGCCACGACAGCGCGGGATCTGATTTGTAGTTTTGTTTGAAAACTTCATCCAGCGTTTCAGACCACATAATAGTCTTCAACACTTCTTTACCTAAGTTATTAAGGAACGAAAACGAATTTATAAATTTTAAGAACATTTTATTTAATATTTTGTACTTGAACTTACCGCCATCAAATATATTAGATGGTACATGGACGGAACTGTGTTCTGTATCAACAGATATATTATAAAAGTGCGTATCCGGATTTAGCGTAAAATTTAGATATCTATCCTCGTATTCCATCATATCATCCAGCAGCTCTTCGGCGCGTTTGTCATCGAATTTTGAAAATTTACTCGAATAATATTGGTAATTATCCTCCGCATATGTGTAATTAAATACGAATTCTTCGTTGACTGCCTCGGCTTTTTGTTGTATGCAACGTACCGCATCCATTTTGCGCGCAAACATGCGTCCAACATTCGCTGTGATGGACTTAATGAGTTCGTTGCCATTTTTCAATTCGACGCGTGCGTTGTATTCTTTGTATTTCTATAGAGAGAACATTATACCGTTAGCAGTCCGCTAGTATTAGTTACACGCTTATAGAGTGCTAACGGGTACTTACCGCTTTAATCTCTTGAGATTTGGTCATACGTTGCGCTAATTCCCACAATTCATCGCCAAATTGCATTGCCCATTTGCCCACGCTAGAAGGAGGAGCGAAAATAATATTTGAGTAATTATGAACTTTACTATGGCCTTGATAATATACTTGATTTAACTTGCTAAATTCAACGTAAATTCAACGTTTTTTCTGATAAATTTTATGAATTTGTTTTTATATACATAGTTTGGTATTTTTGCACTGCTCGCGTGAGCACCCTTCATGTAGGCGACTGTTTCTTTATGAACGGCACTCTTTTCTCCAATGGGTTTTTCATAAAGTTAAACTTGAACATTATCTATTGACTGGTTGTCCAGTTTGTTTGGTTTGAATTAGAAAACTCGGCGCGAAATCACATTTATCTTTCAACACGTAGGTTCACATCAACTTTTATTCAATCAGTCTTTAACTTAAGTAGTAGCATTGCTTGAGAAGCATTATCGTTAACATGAATTTTGTCTAAAAATCGATTGATACATTCGTTATTTACTTTATGGAAAGTTCATATTTTTGGTTGACTGGCAAATCAACACTTGAGCGTATAGTGGATTTGAAGCCACAGACACAGTACAAAGTGCTCCCATGCCAGTGAGACAAAGAAGTGACCGCAGTTTCGAGAATATTGCTGCCACTAGCGAATCAATTGAGGAAGACCCAAATCAGTCTCTCACACGTCGTTTTTAGGCATTGGGCATCTCTGTTACGTCGTTGTGCCGAATTTTACGAAAAGATCTTGGCGCAATTCACGCAATACTTGAAGCCTTTTGACCACCAGAATCGACGTTTGTTCGTAAATTGGGCTGAAAATGTAACAATCGATTTATTAAAAACTAAGTATGGCGAACGTGTTATCTCATAAAATGCCTCAGTCAATTGGCCGCCTCGGTTGATGCCGATTTGATGCCGTTAGACTATACTCGTATCCCGTGACGCTACGTCAAGTCTATGGCCTATGCCAACAAGGCAGCAATGATTGATGAACTTAAATAGAGTTAGTGACTTTAATCTAATGGTATTTTTATAGCAAACAATCTGAAAATATTTAATAGATTGTATATAATAATAATATAAACCTTAGATTCAAACGTATTCAGATAAAACTCAACGGCTTCAAGAGAGTTTAAATGAACTGATGTTTCGATTATTATAACGAAATGGTGCTGTAATTTATCTTTGGTTGGATTCAAGCAAATGGTCTTTTGATGATGAAAGATTCCTATCCAAGGTGAAGCGAAGCCCTCACATGGTTTTTTCTTTGCAAATATTCAAAAAAATATTTTATGCAGGTCTAGTGGAAAAAAATTTAATTTGTATCTTCGATTTCAGATCTGAACTAAAAGTTTTGAGGTTGCCTGACTCAGTGTTTTTGAACACGCGTTGGGCCACAGCGAGGAGAAAGTAGGCTATATTATACAGATTTGGTTTTTGGCCGGAAATGTGTATATGGTTCTACATATTCTAGTACAATTTTGGGTTCGTCGATTCTGTTCCGAAAATTATATTCAAAAATGCACCCCACTGTGGACATCCAATTGTTAAAAACGTCCTTAAAATAATTGAAATCGGAGAGGCGGAGCGTTTCGATTGCCTGGAAATAACCATTTATCAATAAACCCTTTTAATCACTTTTAGCCATTAAGAGGGGAATTGTGTTCAGGAAAACGTCAGGCTGAACACATCAGTTGTGACTCCAACGAAGCTACGTGCGCCCTTCTTATAGTTTGGACTTGGTATCTTCTAAAGATTAGTATTGATCTATGGCAAAAAAAAAAAAAAAAATGCTCTCGCCGTTTTTGCCCATAGGGACGCTGGTTACTGTTAGAGAGGCATTATGAAATTATTTTAATGCTAGCAAATTATCATACAAATTGGTGTATATTTTAGCTAAATCAGTTAAGTCTAACTAGAGACCTTGCACCATATATGGAACCTTTTGTTAGGCTCACTGATTAAGAGCGCTGTTGATGTCATCATAAAAGGGTATAAAGGGAGACGGAGTTATATAGAAGCTTACGCAAGTTAGGAAAGTATGACTAAAGCAGCTCACGACTTCCGGTCTTAGACCAAGCATCCTCTGGGTAGCCAAAAACCATCAGTTTGAACGCGAGCTAAAAATAAAAGGCGAAACATCCACTTCCCAGGGTTGTGGGCTTGGGACCCGCCACTTAATAAACATTACTAATGAGAAGAACAGAAAGTCCTCTGATGAGTTAAAATAATTCGAGTTGCAGATCTTTAACGAGCGGGTGCAATCTTCTAAACGAGTGTACATCTGGGCTCGTATGCCGATGATATTGATATCATTGCTCTCAACATTCAGATAAGAAAGCGAAGCAAATCGGTCTGCAGGTGAACGAGGGCAAGGCGAAATATCTCTTGTCATCCAGCAAAGAGTCGTCACTCTCGCGACTTGGCTTCCATGTTACTTTTGACACTCATAATTTCGAGGTCGTAGATAATTTCGTCTATCAATATCAGTCTTGAAGTCCAACGCAGAATAACAGGTGGTACTTTGGATTGCATTGGCAATTGAGAAGTAAAGTCCTCTTTAGACGAACAAATACCAAACTCTTTTTTCTTGTCGCGCTATATAATGTAGAAGCATGAACGATGGCAACATCTCATGAGTCGACGTTAGGAGTTTTCAAAAGAATGGTTCTACGAAATATTGATGGTCCATTGAGGGCGCAGAAAGATCAGGTGGAGAAAAACCTGGTACACTTGAAATCTCAAATTCGCGCCAAAGAGCGAAAAGGAAGAACGACTGGCGCATTGTTGTAAACGCTAAAACCGTATACGCGGTATAAAAAGATATTTCTCTTAAATTTAAGGGGTAGTTTGTATGCCAACTATATATTATAGTAGTCCGGTCTTAATCTAAGATTACAGTGTTGCCCTGGATAGTAATCCATGCCAATTCAAATAAAACAAGTTTCTCCATACGGACTTGATTTTGATAGGTCTGTATGTAGACGAACTATACGTTATAGTGTTCCGATATCAGAGATTGGTATAATTAAGTGGCTTTTTGGAAAGAGGAGTATGTTAGTGAAATTTCTGATCAATATCTCAAAACCACGTTGCACTAGCTTTACAAGCAGGTGCACAGACATGGCTAAATCGTCTCAGCGCGACAGGCTGATCATTTTTACACTTCTTACGGTCTTCGTGGCATAATAATGGATATAGGATATAATGAAGGGTATATATATACTAAACAGATGGCGCTGTTCAATATATAATATGCGATTTTATTTAAAAAATTTAGACCTAAATTGCAGATATAATTCAAAAGTTAAGACGACGCTTGAGTGTCAATTCCTATCTTGAATACTTTTTACATGACAACATTTGTGTTCTCACCAATAATGTTCATCTATCATAAATATAACGATGAGCGATCTATAGTACACCAAATACCATCACTTTACACACATTAGCTTCAAAAGTCCCTAACAGTACTCTAAATAAGTGTGACTTCCAAATTAAATATGCATTGCTGTCAAATAAGAACGTTAATAAATGCTGCAGTGTCGAACAAATGTACTGACAACTTTCGACCGAGTGAAGATAATGAAAAGCCCAATATTATTATAAGTGGCAACAATACATTTGACGAAGGACAAGGAGAGTGCAAAGTGCAAACAATTTACATGCATTGCAAAGCTAGTGCCACTATATGCCCCATGTCACACATGTATGTACATAATTGAAGACAATTTGAGCAGGCATGTGTAAGTGTGTTTGCCTATGTGTGATTCTGCCAACACCCGCACACAAAAGAGCACTTGCAGACACGTCTGCCGCAACAGCCGCGGGCAAGCAAACACGTCAAATAGGCACACAAAAGCCAGCTGCTCCGCAAGTCGGCAAGTCGGCAGCAACGTGGCAAACGCAAATAAAAGCCCCGCGGTGGGTATATGTACTATATGTATTATATAACATATGTATGTATGTGAGCATACGTTTGACACAGGCGAATAAAGTTGCATGCATATACATATGCACACACATACAAACCCATACAAATGCAGTGGAGAAAGACAGAAAAAAGCTGATAATGAAAATATGTATATGTATGTATGTATGTATATTTAGGTGTTTATGAGCACACTGGGACATGCCGTTATGCTGCTGGCGTCGCACTGACGACATGTCCCAACCGCTGTGCAGAATAAATGATGGTGCAGACATTGTTGAGAAAATCAAGTTAGCAGTGGAGCACAGAGTACCAGTCAGCTGATCACAGCCAACAGCTGTTATTTGTTTACAAACAAAAAATCCGTTAATAAAAAGTTGCTGATAAAATGGCACATAAGCACAGTTGATGAATACAAAGGTAATGCCGAAAGCGTAGAAGCGCAAAATGTGAAGATAAAATGAGAGCGTGTTGGTGACAATTGTACAGAGAGTTTGGGCATGCAGAGCGCGCACCAGCGCCGTATAGCTAATGCGTGCGCAAATAAATGGCAATCAACAAGTGTGTTGTGTTGAGGTCATATTTGCGTGCTCTAAAGTGCTTCCATGCTGTTTTATTGCGTTATTGCCTTGCATATACTTTCGTTGCTTTTGCACATTTTCTTTGCAATCGTTTCGGCAGACATTTTCGTGTTTTGAATCCCATTTGTTGTGCGCTCGCTCTCCAGTTTGCTCGCTCCTTCTGCTTTTTATCTACCTCAATCTCTCTCTCTCTCTCTCTAAGTAATGAGCACACCGCTGCGTATACGCAACATTAGTTATATGCTTTGTTTTAATTCCAACAATTTATCCGTTGTTCATTTAGGCATTTCATTTGTATTTAAACTGACGTTTGCCATACACCAACAACAACAACAAAATAATACATACATTTAAACATAATTGAAGCAAGCCACAAAAACAAAATAATATTTGCGTGGCTATTCATAAATCGACGAGGAAACAAAAACAGGTTATATATGTATGTATGTATTAAGTAATATGTTTGTGAATATGTATTATACGTATTCATGATATATATTTGTAGGTATATACCTATGTTCCAGCCGTACATATGGCGTCAGCTCTTTTGTAACCAATACATAAACATATGCAAATATGAATTTTATCAGCTGCTCGATTTATGACTTTATTATTGTGTACTTGCTTATCACCTGCCCATATAATAAAGTAATAGTTGATTATATTAATTTTTCGTATTGCTAATCGTTTGTTTACAAGCAATATACATTTAATAAAGTGGTATTTTATTATCGAATATTTATTATATTGACCCTGGTCAATCAAAAATTATAAAAACAATAAAGCGCTTTGGCTCAAGTACTATACTTATCCTTTTTTTAGGTTATATTATATTTTTAGATTTTTTTTTATAGATATTTCCTTTATTTATTATAATTTTGTTATTTTCGGAATCGTTTCGTCCACACCAAACCAGTATCTTATCACAACTAATACTGTTTGCGTTTATTTTTGTAACTTTTTTTAGCATTTGTCGTTGAAAGTGAAGCGTCTGCCATTTTTATGTATGTGGATAATCATTATTCGTTCTATGACAGGAGATATTTCGTAGTATCAGTGGCTAAACATCTGGATGACCACCGGATCAAATGCAACGACTGCATAATTGGTTTGCTACCATGAGTCTAGGAAGGCTCCAGGCAAAATAAAGAAAAGATATCGCTCACCATAGGCGAATGTGAGATTACTTCACAGACACAGTTCCGGTATCTTGGTGTAATAGTGGACTCAGACTCAAGTTTAAGAAACACTTGGAAAATACGAAATTAAAATCAAATAAAATCCATAATGCCATCTTTCAGCCCACGATTTATAATAGCTAAGGTATTAAATTCAGTTATACTGTATAGGCTCCAATATAGAAACAGGCGGTAGACATAAAATCATATGCTGGACCAATTAACGCAGTGCAAAGGATTTCTGCAATACGCGTGACGTAGATATTAGACAGTATGGCACCGATTGACTTCCAGGAAGACGAATTCGTGCGAATATATAATGTAGCTTATCAGAAACGAGTATCATAGCAAAAACAGAGGAGAAAAAGCATCGTAATGTGATCGGTGGACCCACCGACTTGGTCCGGACACACATTCGTGAATAGATAGACAATACGCGGACCTGGATTTCCATCTGACCCCAATACACAGTGGCCACGGATGTTTTAAAAGCTAGCTATTCAAATATCATCATGGTTTAGTTCATACTGTCCGACATGTATAGAAGGCTCCGAATACGTACTCCTTTATTGCCCTCCGTTTTCAATTATAAGGGAAAAACTGAAAACCACACTTGAAGGTAGTTTCACTGTTGAAATTTGACTGAACTTATGTGCGAGTCTTCTGTAAAATGGAAAGCTGTCAGTGAAGCGGCAGCTCTTATTATGAGAAGACATTTACAAAAGATTAGATATGGCTCAAGCAGCTCACGACTTCCGGTCACTGACCAAGTATCCTCTGGGTAGCCCAAGAACATCCGTCTGAAGCCAAGCTCATGTGAGAAGGCGAAACATCTCCTCAAGAGGGTTCGCTGAGACCCGCCCTGTAAAAACACAGTACCAATGAAAACTAGAGCATCCTCAACATTGCGTATAAGGTTCTATCGAGCGTATTGTGTGGAAGATTAAAGACCACTGTCAACAAACTGAATGGACCTTATCAGTGTGACTTTAGAACTGGAAAATCAACAACTGACCAAATGTTCATCAATCGCCAAATCTTGGAAAAGACCTGTGAAAAGGGGACCGGCACACACCACCTCTTCGTCCATTTTAAAGCTGCTTTTGACGCCACGATGTCTGAATTTTGTATCCCCGTAAAACTAATACGGCTGTCTAAAATGACGTCGAGCAACACAAAAACCGGGAAGGATCTCTCCACTATACTATACATTCTCTATTCACCTTTACAGCTCGAATAATTTTATTCAGGAGTAGATTGAAGATGTAGGCTTGCCTCAAACCTCGTTTGGTATCGATCGGCTTGGGGGGGGGTCTTCTCCGATCTTGATTGAGCTTTTGGTATTACTCAACGTCAGTTTACAAGGCCGTATTATTTTTGCGTTGATACTAAATTCAGTCGATCCTATTGGGCACATAGTGAATATTTGGACAGTTGTTGATTTTCCAACCCCAAAGCCACTTTGATATGGTCCAATCAGTTTGCTGACGGTCAGCTTTAATCTTTCGCTCAGTACGCTCGATCGATCTTAAATGCGATGTAAAATAAAAAACATGCACTGCTCCTTTAAAACAATTGCACGAATTGCTTATATTGGAGCGCAATAATTCATGCAATCGCATTTTGTCATACACTTTAAACTCAAAGTACTTGAATCGAATATACAATCCATTTAATTACATACTTGTATTTGTTGATTAAAATTCACTTTCATTTAAAATCATTCAATTTTGAAGATATTAATGTTCAAATTCTCAGAAATGAGGAAGCCATATAATTCAATCATAAATCTTTCGAAGACAAAATCAAATATTTTAATCGACAAACGTTTAAAATGCAACTAAAAATAGAACACACTGGCAACAGACGGCTAACGAAATAGTGCAAACAAACAGCTATATATATTTATATGGGAGCATTAGTGCGGGTCGATTTTTGGAGGATATGCAAAATTAAAGAAAAAAATAAGTTTTACAACTGTTATTGATTTTGAGAATTGCATCGAAAAGTCGATTTTTATTTTGCATATATAATATATAGAATTTACATTAATTTAGGAATATTCAAATCTCCGACAATTTAATGTTGGTCCGATAATAGCTGCGGCGATATGACTGTAAGAATTTTTTTAGTTACTGTAATAAACTACCGAAAGTTTAAAATAGTTCGAAGTCCGTGAGGAACGCTTCTCCAAAACAGCTGAACCCATCACTTCGAATATTTCGACAAGCTTTTTTAATATATTTGTCAGGTAATAGGATTTTAGAAAACATTGGGTAGTCGAAAAAGTATTTCCGTATTTCTACTTTGCCATTCTTCCGCTAGACTATTCCATCAGTGTAAAACTTTTCTGTTTCCTCGACGAAAAACTGCGACAATGTAATTTCCACAGACTTCTCTTGAAGCCAACTTTACTCTATTAAGGGCGTTCTGCATTGACCGAAACAAATGGTAGTCCGATGGTGCAAGGTCAAGGCTATATGGCATCAATTCTGGATTTGCGACCATTTGTTACCATTCGCTTCATTTCGGTTCGATTTCATTTCGTTTCAACAAAGAATCTCAGGCAACTCATGTGGTGCCCAAACATCGAAATTCTTTTTGTAGTCAACCTTTTTTAAACGATTTAAAACCATTTGATGATGAATGTTAAGTTTCTTAGCGATGTCATGGCCAATTTCATTGGTGACTTGCGTGGCATTCTTCCCTTATTTTATACGAAACTTTCAAAATATAGCGAATTTATTCATTATTTTCACTAATTTATGAATAGTCGTAATTTTTTTTCAACTTCTCCCACTTTTTTTTTGGTTAAATGAAGCTTAAAAACCATACTTCCAACACTATATGGTATGACACAATGTTATTGGTAGATATACGACTGCCACTACATCTACTGACAAAATACGAAAAGACTTTTTTGACTACCAATATTTGTTTTAAACATATTTATCCTCTTTCTGAAGCTTTAAAAATTATATAAAAAATTAAATGAAATGAAATCTGCTCGCCACTAGGTTTGACCTCTAAGGAAACTGCAAGGCTGGTCTATTGCCTTTTGCTTGATTGGCTGTAGTTTAGCACGAATGTATGCAAGATAAACCCTTTTTAAACACGCGTCTAACAAAAGCACATACATAACTCATATTTAACAATTTATTTACACACACATATACACATATATACATACACATGACAGCGCAACAAAATTGCATTTTGCAAAATGGTGCACATTTAATTGAATTTCAATTGAAATCAAATAACTAAAGCGGTAATGGTTACTCATACGCCACACACCACCCCACACACTCGAGTACACTCGCAAACACACACAAGCGAACTCAATTAGCGTTATTACCAACACTGGCAGACAAGAAAAGAGTTGTCAGCGTTGTATGACAGTCGTGATGTAAACTCTTGGCAGTTGCGATATTTTATATTTCTACAATTGATGACACCTCTTTCATTCATTTAAGTGCACAAATGGAGCAGAGCAAAACTCGTATGCGAGATACTGAAAGCGTGCGCTTGTACGGCACCACACCTGCTCCACATGCACACACATCCATAAATAAGGTATGCAGCAGTCGCACAAAATCTATAACGGCATAAATTGCTGTATGTCAAGCGGACAGCGCGGCACACGTCGTTTGTGTTTATGTCTGTAAGTGTGACGTCATAGCGGTAACCCTTTTCACTGGTTTTGTATAATAAATAAATTAAATTCTTTTTTGATTCATGTTCATGCATTTCGCTTAAAGCCACATCAATCACTCAGGCATTCAATCAATCAATGATGATTATTTACACTTGAGTGTGCAAAGTTTGTCAGCTTGTTAGTTTGTTAGGTTGTCAATGTGAGCCTTACACTATGCTTATATACATGTAATATGCCGTGCGCCGGCAATTTTGTCACTCGCAAAATGCTATTTGTCTATAAATATAGCAGATGATTGTCTTTTATCGATCCATGATGCCCGTTTTGAGTTATTTTGAAAATGAAGAAATACTAGAGAAAAGTGCATAACTCGTAAACTGCATGTTTTGGACTTATTTATGCCAATAAGGATGGACTTCGAAACGGAACACCTTCGGGTATCGCAAAGCAGCAAAACTGGTCAATGCTAGACTAAGCTAACCTAACGTTTGTAATAAAGTGTTAAGAACCTGTGCAAAGTGGTCTCGAAAATAGCTGCTTCATCGAATTATTGGAAACCGCTAGCAGCGTTTCGATATTGAGAAACTACAAGTTAAATATCATGTCCTTCACGAGCTACCAACCTCACCCTCATTTGAACATTATATGTATCGTGCATTGTGGCATGCAGCAAGTCAGTCGCAAATTTTATCCTTTTAGTTTTATTGGTGCTTTTGTGTAAACATGCAATCTAAAGTAGATTCCAACGATAAAATTTATGTACCAGTTGAACAACATGCCATGCCACTGTTGTTGGAAAAGCTGAAAAGTAATTCACGTTAAGTGAGAGTGAATATTTGACATGGCCTGCTAAATTTAAGCATAAATACAGCAGTGTCACGCAAAAATTCATAAGTACGAGTGCTTTTTATTCGGAATTTAAAGAAGTTCTACAGCCCTTATTGGAAGGAATCTATAAAGAAGCTGAGAAGTTCTAAGCTTTTTGCGGCTTGCGGAACGTTTGAAGGTATAAGAAGACGTAATATGTCATCATTTCAAAAGAGTGATTCTTTTCAGTTTTTTGAGTGTATCCGTTTAGTTTTGATTATTGTATAATATTCTATACTCCATTACAAAAGTATTTTTTGTCTTATGAATCAAAACTAATTTATAGTAATAGATACTTAAAAATTATTTTTCGTTCTAATGTGGTTGAGCTTAGCGGAATGTGTCTCAACAGTGCAGAACTCTATAGAACTTCGAAAATAAATTAAGAAACTATATTTTGAATGAAAAAGTTTCATAGGATTTTATCCTTGTTTTTTTTTTTTTGTGTGCATTGCCTTCATTACTATGAAATTCATATAAGGTTTAGTGACTTTAAAGCTGAGAGCTTAGACTATATGATAATAATAATGTAATTGACTTCTCTTTACACCTTTTTTTAAGAACGCTGTTTTGTGAACTCCCGATTTCAAATATAGCTCCGTTATAGCTTTGTGTTCGGATCCATTTTTCCGGTCTAATACTGATCCGATATAGTCCCTATATAAGGTATGGTTTTAAAGCTGAGAGCTTAAGTTCATGACAATTACAGTATAAATGTCTTTGATTCTTTTTCTTAGGTCTTTTTTTAAAAACACTGTTTTGTGAACTCAGAAGATGTACTTTCTCAACAGTTTTCTTTTGACAGATCACGCGAGAGTCTTGTCAAGTTGTTTTGTTAAGTTTGTTCCATATTGTATGGCATTTCACTACGGAAGGACTTACGCCGGAAAAACGTTTACAAATCGTTCAACTTTTAGGAAAATTCACGTTCTGTAAAGATTGTGATTCGTGCGTTTCGTACAACTTATGGTCAACAAAATCAGCTAACTGAGCGTATTATTCGGAACATCATCACCCAGTTTGAGACCCAGCATTGATTGTTGAACATGAAGACCGTGCTAAGTAGATTCGGCGCCGTTTGCAGCAACTGGGACTGACGTATGGAACGACTTGGCGCATTTTACGTTGAGATCTTAAATTGAAAGCGCACGAAATACAGCTTGTGGAAGAACCGAAGACGCTCGACCCTTCCAAAGAGCATCGCTTCGCTCTATAAGCTCTTGATATGTTAAAAGAAGATCCGAGGTTTTTGAGTAAAATTTTGTTCAGCGATGAGAATCCATTTCTGGCTCAATGAGTATGCAAACAAACAGAATTTCCGCATTTCGGACGAAGAGCAGCCTAAAGAGATTCAAAAGCTAACGTTTCATTCAGAAAAAACAACGGTTTGGTATGGTTCGTGAGACGGTGGAATCATCGGCAAATATCGCCCTGATAACCGACTATTTGATACCTGCAATTGAAGCTCGTGATTTCAGCGACATTCGGTTTTAACAAGACTGTGCCGTACGAAGTGGGATCGATCAATAGATTTATTGAGAGAACACTTTGGGGAGCAGATAATTTCACGTTTCGGGCTGATCGATTAGTCAGCAACGTCGTGTGATATCGCACCGTTAGACTTTTTCATTCGGGTTTGATTCAGGCCTTGCAGCTGAAGAGCCTGGTGAAATTTCACTCTAAAGTTATAAATAATTAATCGAATAATATTATATAATTATAACATCATTACCGTTTTTATACACTAAACAGGGTATATTTGTCACGAAGTTAGTAACACCCAGAAGAAAGCGTCGGAGACCCTATAAAATATATACATATATATGATCAGTATGGTATGAGTTATTGTTCATAGCAATAATGTAATATTGGAAGAAATTGTTCAGATCGGTTAGCTATAGCATATAGCTGCCATACAAACTGAATGATCGGAATGAAGGGCTTGTATGGAAAGCGAATCTACAAAAAATTCTGTTCATACTCTGTTATATATCCGTCAAAAATAACATAGTAGAATAATATGCATTTTTTATCTAGAACTCTTTAGAACAGTATACAAGTAAAAATTATGTGTGAAAGGTCTGATATGATATCTAAAATATCACAAGTGATCGCTTAAACAAGTTTTGACTTAAAAGATAACAACAACATTTCATAATATGTATGAAAATAGCAAGATCATCAAATAAATTATTTCAGTAATTTTTTCTCATCATCTTGAATGACTTTGTACTCAACAGAAAACTTAAAGACAAGTATACAATGGCATTTCTTTCAGTCATAACCACAATTCGGCACAGCTTATCTCTAAATATTTTTCCCCTTACTTGCGTAAATTCCATTAGAATATTTTCTACAAGAGCATACATACATACATGTAAAGTACGTTTAAGTGCTGGTATGTACATTTTTGCCACATTCCGTCGCATAAATTTAAAATCCTTTCGGTTGAAATGTTTTACACATTTTTGTTATTATTGATTTTCTGGCGCACTTTATCGATGCGACTGTCTTTTGGCATTTTAAGGTGAACGTACACATACTCTACAACAGATGCCAGTAGCATGTGTATCTATGAATTTGTCAGCACATAGCTATATACAGGCATACACACATGGAACCATACATGTCTACATAAATACATAGATCTACGTGCACATATACACACACAAAGAAAACTTTATGCATGTGCTACAATTTGAACGAACACCAACGTGAATGCTGTGCGCGCGGCAAAGGTGTTGCGAGAAGGTAATTTGACGGATTTGTGTAGTAAAATCTTATTTTGTGGCCAGTCAAGCGTTTACGGTAATAATTTCTTTGCGGCTACGATTTTGTAAAAGGCACTTATATCCAATTGGGTTTTGAACTCTTACCCGCAATCGTGCGTGTAAGCTTAAAAGTGTTCGTTTTCATATAGTATATGGCATAAAAGTTCAAATATTTTGAGGAAAAAATTTGCTATCATAGAATCGGCAAAAGGCAGAACAAAAGGTATTATGGTGGGGCTTCCACATATAAAACGTGACAGATAAAAACGCAATAAAGCGAAGCATTGCTGAGCAAAAAAGGGAAAATGAAAAGTGTTTCGTTATAAGTCTTAAATAAATTATAAGTATATATATATTTACTGGCTTATATATATATATATATATATTTACAGAATTCAGTATAAAAGGATTTTTTCTAAAGCCTTCCAGCTTTTTATTGCCAACTTTCTGCATAAATTTTTAACTGTTTGTTTTAAACCCTTTTGGTTGCGTCCAAATAATAATGATTTCAAGAGGTAATAAACTCGCTTCAGTGATCCCTAATAAAATTTTCTGTTTAAAATAAGATGCCGTAGGAAGTTAATTTAAAATTTCTTGTTAAAGAAAAGAATAAAAGAAGGTTTGTTACAGGGTTTATCCGGAAAGTAATAGGACTGATTTTCTTCCACGGCGACTGTACTTCGAAAGTGCGCGCACGGACTAGATTCGGTAGAGGGCACCTGTCTCCGAGCACCTGGAGAGTCAGGACAAACACTTTAACGCGTCGTGTTTCAGTGAGTGGTGCAAGCCGAAAATTTAGGCTTCGTTAGAGCAGAGGTACGTGGTTAAATCTCTGTGTGAAACTCGGTAAATCTGCGGTAGAGACGTTTGATATGATCAAGCAGGCTTACCCAGATGTTGCAAGAAGTGATGTGAAAAGGGAACAATGAGCAAATCCAAAGTGAAAACGATGCATATTGTCTTTTTTGTTCCTCTTGTACAAATCGTCAACGCCAAGCTACCTAACCAAGGTCGGCATCCCAATGCTTTCACAGCGGTCCTACAATCCATATGAGGCACCTTGAACTTCTTTGTTTCCTTGACTGAAAAGGTCAATGAAAGTGAAGTATTTTAAGATGACAATCTCCCCTGTCTCCCCAAGCAGCATGCACCTCGCCTCTCAAGGCTATTCCGGAGTATGCTTTCTGTGATGCTTTCAATACTTGAAAATCGCGCTGGTAGCGCTGCATCGACGCAGAAGGAGCCTATTTTGAAAGTTTTTAAAGAATTGGAATGATTGGTTCAATACATTTTTTTTTTTAAATCGACTGACTTTCCGGACAAATCCTGTTGATTAAACATAAATACTATAATGAGCAAAAAATAATAAGACTTTGGTCATAATTCTAACGTTCTTAATTTATTCTTCAAAATCAATTTCCGGAATAGCCTTCAAAGCGCGAAGCGATTCATGTCTAATATCTTCAATTAACTCAAAACGGTCTCCCCGGATCGATCATTTGAGAGTCCTGAACAGGATTTCGTTAATTTCTACACTCGGCTCTATCAGGAAATATTTTCTAGTATACTTTAGATAAAGTTTTCACGATAATGTTCTAAATTATCTCTGATTTCCTACTTTTCTTTTTGCTTCTGTTTTTGAATCTGTCGATCAGGTTCGTATATTGCATCGGAGCTAGAGTCTCTGATATCTGATTTCTTACTTCCTTTTCAAGTCTCTAGCTTCAGCTTGCCAAAATCTTGATGCGAGACTTCCGTCAATACTTTCTGCCGTTTAGTTGTCAGATTTCAGTCCTTAAGCCCAAAACAGATCTTCTGCAGATATTAGTGTTTCCTTATTTTTGTTCACTCATCGTTGGTCTAATATCAAGCTTGATGTACCATTAATTGAACATCTCGATCCATCGGATCTTCTGTTATTGTATCTGGCAATCAGGTATGAATATAGTGTCAGAGTTAGAGTGTCTGCTTTTTTTTCCCCTTCTTCTTCTATAAATGAGGTGGGATAACGATATATTTAGCTTCAGCTGTGCTGGAAATAGTAGCGAGTTTTCGAAGTATCGAGATTTTATTACTTTTTTCTTTTTATTGAGCAAATTTGAAACATCTGCCGAACTAGCGATATTTTTCGACTTCATTTCAACTTTATCATGAAAATTCAAGTTCTGTAAAGAAAGTGTTCCGTGCACATTGTTCAACTTGTGGTCAATATAAACCCAGCATTTATTTTTGGATAATATTCGAATGGACCACGTCTTGCACGCGTTGAAGAAAATATAGCAGCCGTAGCCGACAGTGTACACAACGAACACGTAGACCGTGGACAGTCGATTCGGCGCGGTTTGCAGCAACTCGGATTGTCGTATGGAAGGGTTTGACGAATTTTACGTCGCGATCTTAAATTGAAAGCATACAAAATACAGTTTGTGCAAGAACTGAAAACGGTCGACCTTCTCAAGCGACATGGCTTCTCTCTAGGGGTTCTTGAAAAGTTCCAAGAAAGTCCGACGTTTTCTAGCCAAATTCTTTTCAGCAATGAGACCCATTTTTCACTCAATGGGTATGTAAACAAACGAAAATTGTCGCATTCAATACGAAGAGCAACATGAAAAGATTCAAGAGCTGCCATTTCGTCCAGAAAAAACAACGGTTTGGTGTAGTGGTGGCATCATCGGTCCATATTTCTTCATAAATCCATGGATTTATTGAAAGAACACTTCGGCGAGCAGATAATGTCACGCTTTGGGCCAGTCGACTGACCAAGATCGTGTGATATCACACTGTTAGACTTTTTCCTGTGATGATATATAAAGTCTAAAATCCATGTGGACAAGCCCGCTTTGATGCAGGTCTTGTCATTTGCCATTTACCAGTTACCAGTAGACTCGATGAATGGACCGCTTGAGACGACACTTGAGAAAAATTATTTTACTGTGTTTGTAGAAAGTCACATAATTTTAAGGGTAATTTAAGAATATATTAGAAGAAACAAATTAAAAATTTCAAAAATGCAGTTTCGAGCAAAACGTGTTTCAAGATAAACTAATGGAGCTGAACAACGCCGTAAACTATTTGAGAAAGCGATTTCAAGATTTGTGTGTGTTATTTTTAAATGTATAGACTAATGAAATATGAAAAAAAAAGCAAAAATTATTTTTTTCTTTATTTCATATTAGATGAGCTGTTCAAAGCGACTAGCAGTCTAATCTATTACTAGCTATATTATAACATACATAGTTTTTGATACAAATTTCAGTATACATAAAAACATAATTTTAAATAAAAAGAATACTCAAATTGGCTTTTGCTTGCGATCTGCATGAAAATTGTTGCGAAAAATGTTGTTGAACATTTTATTTATGTATACGAAGCCACATGTGCACATCTCTTAAGTAAATACTGTTTATTACATTCTTTACTTTATTCGCATTTTATACGCGACTGCAAGCAATTTTCCCAGAATTTTCGCCAATATTGACAATGACGCTGTCATTACCGAAATGAAAGGCACGTAATTTAAGTGAAATTCATGCAAATAAACATATACACACATGCACACACATGATTATATTACTGTTGATGTATTAATTGTAATTAAATTTTAGATTTTTGCAAATTTATGGAAAATTAAAGGAGGAAAAAATATTATTAAAATAAAAAAAAATATTAATGAAAAATATATCTGTAAAACATTCTAAAATGTAATACTTAAATATTTTTAAAAATTTCTCCCAACTCAAAATCAAATCTCAGGCTTATTTACACTTCACCTATGTTTTCTAATTGTTAACTACATAATTTCCTCTCTACTAATGCTCTCATTAACACATAACAAAAATATATGTAAATATGTCTCACCTATTTTGGTATGCAAATGCTTAGTGTAAACTTGGCTTAAGGCAACATAAAAAGTCTTATTTGGTTTTGCGGCCTATACCATTTTACTACGAATTTTACTACTGAACTTACACTGTTATGTTAATTTAATGAGAATAATAAAAACCGCCATAATGCCACTTAATATTGTGTGTGTGTGTGTGTCTATGTGCTTAAATAGGCAAATTAGTGTCAAAGTATATACAACGACACACACACAGCTTGCTGTATGAGGGCGGGTCAGCTGCAGTGAAATTAACTGGTTATAAATAACTTAATTTTACAACTAGTGTAAACCGCAAGCCAAAGTAGTCAGTCAATTGCCTTTTACAGCACAGTTTCTTGGGTATTCGGTGTAATATATTTCATTAGCAACAATTTTAACGTGGATAATTTTCGATTCAAATTTAAATTCAATTTAAAAAATGAAAAATGTTGTAAACGTTTTTTTAGATTTGCTTACATTTTTTTTTTGTAAATTAACAATTTAAAATTTTTTATAAATTTA
>NW_017535518.1:2587261-2599564 GCF_001853355.1 Bactrocera latifrons | reverse complement strand
ATTATAAAAAAATTATTTACAAAATTAACAAAATGCTTGCTTTTAAATAAAAATTTTAACTTTAGTTAAATTTTATCTTAAAAAAGTTAGTTTCAATTTCATTATCCTTAACATTTCTTCTTTTCATTCGTAGCGTAGAGTTTTCAAAAATCTGCTCCGCTCTCACTTTCACACAGACATACATGCATATACAATAATTTCCTCAGTAATACGCTATCCAAAAGGCTATTTAGCATTAACGCCAATACCACAAAACTCATCTGCGTTGCATGAATACCTCGACTACATTGCAAACCGCCTTAAGGCTCTGCCATGCCGTTAATCAGGATGTGGTGGTGGTCAACAGCTTTGCCGCCGCCCACATACTCTATTAAGCAAACATCAGCAACGCCAACACCACAGCCTACCTCTACTGTGCTGTCGTCAGGGCATGCGAGTAACGGTCTGTAGCTGACAATTCAATTTCTTTGATTTTATTCAACGACACAAACTACTTGTAGCGAATACACATAAAAAGCGAGCAAAAAAAAAAATGAAAAATAAAAATAACAAAAGCAAAGTAGCTCTTATAATCACACTTGCACAAACGTGCAAACAAATATGAGCACCCCATTTTAATAGAAATGACAAATTACAAGTGGAAATACATGCATATCAAGGAGGCCGCCACTACAAATACTCGGCCAGAAGACTACAAAGCGGAGAGGAAATGAAAGCAGAAATGAAAACGTGCAATTAATAGCGAATTACTTAGCATAAAAGCATGCTAATTATTAGTGTGTGCGTGTGGGCTGCTTCATGCTAGAGAAAGAGAGAGGGGGTATGGTAGGTGAGAAGGGCGTGCTTAAATGCCTTTAAATGGAAATAGGCTATTCAAAATTGTGAATATCCTTTCTTTGACAAAGACCAGCTTTTGAAAGTAGGTCAATGACAATTAGCCGCACCTATTCGCCATAGTTCGCTCTCTCAACCAGCTCCACTAGCGGTCGTTTTCCATGCCTCTGAACTGCAAATATGATTTATAGCTTCTTCTTCCTCGACATTAAAATATTTTTGCAAGTACTTTATTTATTCTTTCACAACTATAAACCAAAAAGGTGCTTCTTCTTGAGTACTCTCATGCTCAGGGTGCACACAATGGCTTAAAACATGCTTTCAGAAATAACGGGTGATCCAAGTAGAGCTACTTGTTTCAAAAGCTTTCTTTTGACAGACCACATGTGCGTGGTGTCAAGCTGTCATATTATTTTTGTTCAACTTTTTTACGAAATTTATTCACGTTATGATCAACAAAATCGGCCTACTGAGCGTACTATTCACAACACTCTCACCCATCTTGAGATCCAGCATTTATTATCGGATAATATTCGATTGAATAGACCATTTCAAGCACACAGTGATGAAAATATATCAGTCGTAGCTGAGAGTGTACACGTTTTGTGCCGGTCGATTGGCCACGAAGGTCGTGTTATATCACACCGTTAGATATTTTCCTGTGGAGATAGATAAAGTCTGAGGTCTATGTGGACAATCCCTTTTCAATTCACGCCTTGGAGCAAGCATCAACCGCGTCATTCGAGAGTTATCAGTCGAAATGTTTGAACGAGTCATCGATAATTGGACTCAACGGATGGACCTTCTGCGACGTAGCCCGACATGTGAAGGAGATAATCCTCATAAAATAAATTTCAAAGAATGTTCTTTCGAATGATAATATCATTCCCCATTAAATTTGAAGTTTCTCTGGTTTATCTTAAAAAAAAGTAGAGAACCCCGAAATAGACCACCCTAAAAATGTAATATATATGTACACCTGAACTGAAATTACTGAGAATTTGAAAAGTAAAACATCACAATTTGAAAAAGTTTAGTATGAAATAATAAAAAGATCAAGGTCTTTCTAAAGCATATTCCCTACAGTGTATTTTCATACTTCAGAATTAACACCAAACTAAGTCTTTTGTTTGCTTACTTTATCATCTATAACGACGCCTGTGATGCATAAAAAAACGAATTTGAGTTTTATGGTTGACGATTTAATACATAATACTCGTATGACATTATGTATCATAAAATTTTAACCTCCCGCTGTCAGATATAGCCAATATATAACTAATATGTAACCAATATATAAGTAATTTTATAGCCAAAACTCAAATTTTGTTTCAATATGAGTGCTTTATATTTCACCGTTTTTTTTTAGTTTTATCCAATAAGGGGTATACTTGGTGCAATTTTAAATATTTTCATGCCCCATAAGTTTTGTCATACCCATAAATTTGAATTTTCCCCTCATTAGGTTGTAGGTGAACTACATTTGATAGTTCAAAGGTTGATTGTAGTCAACTACTTATATGTAGATAAAATATACAATTACTACTTCTAAAATCGTCTCATAACTGTTTCATATCTATTAAAAGAGGTTTCAACTATGATGACTTGTAGAGAAAACACATTAACTGCGATTGAATAGAATAATAGCCTTGAGAAAGCTTTCCAAGCGAGGACCTCATTTTGATTTACCAAAAGTCATCGAAGACTTGCCTGATGCATGTTGTCTATCCATGATGGCATGATCACCTTGCAAAACTGCACAAGTGACGTTTAAAGCGATATATCGGAAATATGGAAAGTTTCAACTGGCACTCGATAAATGAGACTGCAGAAGCATGAATGGAACATTCACATGTCACAAACTGGGAGGGGCACATGAATGCAGGATGGGGCTGGCAGATGCAGAAGATGTCAAGAGAAAGGCACCAGGAAAATAAGGGAGTACTTTTGTGCCCTTGTCCCGCATTAGCAAGGTTAAGCATATACCACGGTATACGACACTGGAAACGGTATCGCTCGTGAGGTCACAGGGTGTGTTCAAAATTGCTTCAAGCATTCTAAAGGATGACAACCCCCTGTGCACTTCGTCACATACTACTGTGGACAAAAAATAGTAAGACTTTTTTCTCCCAAAAACCCATTCGTCATCACAATCTACAACAAAATAATCGTCAGCGTTTAGTAAACGTTTATCTTTCTGAAGTTCATAAAGGGATTTCGGCGATTTATTATTCAATAAGTAAGTTCCATTAAATGTTGTGTGCCGTCAGATTGTTAGAAAAAGTATTCGGTGATGATGGTTTGTCGAAGGGTCGAGAAAGCGTTAGTGTCGAGAAAGCGTTGACAACAAATCACATGCAGAAAGGCCATCAGCAAGTCAATACCATAAAGTAATTGATGCTTGGGTATCGGCGACTAACAATCAGAGGTCTTACTGGCATCGTTGGAATATCGGAAGGTTCAATGAAAACCATTTTGAAAGTTCATTTGGGCCTAAGAAAGTTGGAAGCACGATTGGTTGCAAAATCACTAAATTTTTTCGAAAAACTGCGTCGCGTTAACAGTTTGTCTATGAAACAATACTTTGTGACTATCACGATGGGATGAAACGTGTTATTACTGCGGATAGTCTTGGATCTATGTATACGACCCGGAAACAGAGATCAATCGCCGAATATCGTGGCAAAGATGAGCCGAAGCAAAAAGATCACGTCAAAACAGGTCAAAAATCAAGGTTATGTTAGAACTAAATGAAGACCAAAATGTCAAGAAAAAATGTAACATCAATAACAGATTTCATTCCGCTGTAGGTCGCTTCTTTTCGAATATGCAGAAACTTTAAATGCCAGTTGCCGTCAAAGTATTCAGGCTATAATAGACCACGAGGGATACATAGGAGGAAGAATTGAGTAACATCAGCTATGGCAAAGCAATGTATCTTTTATAATTAAAACTTTTTTTCGAATTTATTCTACAGTTTGAAAAACGAAAACGTTAGTTTTGAAACACAATTCATATATATATACTTACATATGTAAATATATGAATATATAGTGCATAATAGTTAAAAATGTTTCACTAAACTGCTTGCTGTAGACACTTCAAGCAAAAGTTTCATAATAATCGGGGGTGATAAGCAATAAATATTGCAAACAGGGCGATCTGAAGACGCCACAGTGTGCACAAGTCATGCTATTTATTTTTTCCTTGTAACGCAAGAATTTAGCTACACGTGTACAATAACACAACTATACATATTTATATAAGTATGTGTAATTCTGTAATTTCAAAGCAGCTAAGGCTGAAGAAACGCGCTTGTGTTTTTGTTTTTGTTTTTGCTATTATTTTGACTAAACTTTTATTATAATTTTTGTAATTTCTATTTGCTGTACTACGAACTTACGCTTCATCCTCGGGAGTGGCCTCAACGGCGCGCAACGTTTGCGGCATAAACGGTGAAAAACCAATGCAATGGAGTAGCAGGAATGCGGTCACAATGACAGTAAAATGTGTCATCAACTTGTCGCATGTAAGCATCTTGGGCATTTTTCTAGCATTTTCCCTGCTATTGCGAGCGCTGCGGGGCGTCGCGAACGGCGCGGCTACACAAGTTCAAACGACACGACACTCTCTATTTATTTATATATATTTTGTATATGCTACACTTATGTACGCCGTTGCTATGTATATATATATATATATATTTGTTGTAATTTTTAATAATTTTTGTATGTGTGTATGTATGTAAGTACACTTTTTTTCTTTGACGTGCAAACGAAGGAGTTTGATCGCAGCAAATATTTACTGACTTCTTTAAGATTTTCTTCAACACTAAGCTCATTAACTGCTTAACGCATATACACTCACACTCACACGCGCACTAAAACACGAACGACGCAGCGACGTTTTGGGCTTATAAGAAACTATACACATGTGTGTGTATGTATGTAGTTATGGCCTCATTAGCCCTTTTAGCCAGACGCAATGTGTTTGCTTATGCTTTCTTAAGTTCTCCTGATGCTGATTCTGTTTCTGTTTCTGCTGCTTCTACGCCAGTGACTGCTTGATTTTCCTATTTTGTATGCGATTTCGTTGACCACGAAACTGGGTGGAGTCCCGAAAAATGAAGTGTTGACGAGACGAACGACGATGGATTATAGCAGCAGCAGTAGCAACAACAAGCCGCGTTGTGGCAGCAGCAATAACAGCGGGAGCAGGAACAGGCGCAGACACAGCAGCTACATTTAAACTTTGACATACCCAGATTTTTCAACACAACGCACTTTGGCACATCTCTATATACGCATATAAGTATGCAATAGATATTTACTTTCTATATTTCTATATACACTTTGCCACTTTTCCCCACTTTTTCAACTTTTGCGACTTTTCGTCTGCTATTGCACAATTTTAAGAATTATAAGCGCTCAGGCGATTTTCCAACAACGAAATTCACAATGAAAATTTCGCCTCGATACGTGAACATATGAAAAACTGAAACCGCACCGAAATTCACCGTTCACCGTTTCACTAAACACGAAATTTTTCAGCTGTGCGTAAATTTTCTATATATAAAACACGGCGTATGGCTGTGTGCGCGCGTTGCTCTATACGTACATGCATAAGGTAGCTGAATGTTTGTATGTGTGTGCGTGTGTTTGTCGTTCGGTTCGTGTGTACCGTACTGTATGTTGTTGCTGTTATGCTGTGATAGCGGCTTGTCGTCGGCAATATTGTTGTAGTTGTTGTTGCTAGTGTCTAATAGTCGCGCACCGGGCCACAGTTGGTCGCGTATATACTCCCGTTACTCGCGTGTGTGTTTATAAGATTTTCCCCGTTGCCGTACCGTCGCCACTGAGTAGCCAAGAAAAACTGAATATGAAAATTTGCCGAAAATTGTGGAAAAGTGCCCACAGGCAATAAGTGGAGCACTCGTACGTGCTGTTCGTTGCCGCTTCGGCTGAGATTTTCATGGCACGAGAGCGCTTAGTTAGCCGTTCGCCACTTTTGTGTACCATATCATTTTCGTACATTTCCTTTTCGGAGCGCTTTTCGTGAGCGCCAATTTTGCGCTAAACTCTTTGTGGCGGTGGCGGCGGCGAAGGCTTTTATTTCCGACCGCAATTGCTAATGTCAGAGCCGTTCAACAGGATGTGCTGTGGTGTTTTTGTGGTCTCCATTTTGTGCTGGCATTTTCAAATGTCAAAACGCGCTGTAAAAACAAAAGCAATAAAAACAAAAACAAAGCAAAAGCATAGCGAAAATATAATAAAAGCAAATACTTTGCTTGATTTGTTTTTGCATGAAATTTATCTCAATGGGCGCGAGGCAATTGGGTTGGCTGCTCATTTGCCAGCTGTTCGTATTGATTTTTCCTTTACATTTTGCTCGTGTGCTCATTTGCCGCTTTCGTTGAATGAAAGAAAATCTTGTTTTCGCTTTTCAATAATTTTCACTTTGTTTTACTCTGGCGGTTTCTTTTGTTGGAGGCGCGTGTTAACTTCGTGTTCGCTTCATTTCACTTTCGTAACAGAGCAAGAGAGTGAGACCATGCAGTGCAGTTGTATGTGTGTGTGTATGCAAATGACTGCTGCTCCGACGTAATAGGAATTCCTTTAGTGGGTTATTCCCGAATGCTTGATTAAATGGCATTATTATCATCATCAGGGTTGGGTCAGTGAGGCACGCATTTTTTATGTGTATGTTTTCATTGTATTTGTTTCTTTGAAAACAGCGAGAAATTCTTCGCAAAACTAGAGGGGCTCTAATATAAGCTTCTAGTAGAGTTCTTGTAGAGTCAGTAATTTCTGTAACTTCGGAATATTTTAATATATTTACAATATTAGGTTCACTAGAAGTTGGCAAATTTTATCTCTACTTGAGAGCATCGGTTGGCACTCAGTTAATTTATATATCGTCACCTGAAATCCAAAACATCGTATCGTACAAAAAAACGAAAATCGCTGTCAGATCTAGTAACCAATATATAACCGTTTTATAACCAAATTTTGTTTCAATATGAGAATATGAGTGTATGGTAACCAATATATAACCGTTCGATAACCAAAACTTAAATTTTGTTTCAATATGAGTGGATTCTATTATATCGTTTTCCTTCGCTTGTAATCTTATTTTGCATTTTAGTTGAAGATATAGTCATTTTAAAATCTGTGTAGATACTTACATACTTACTTGTATATTACTCTAATAACACATACTTCTCTGGTGCCGTGCAAACTCACAAATATCTATTTTACCTACTATAATTCCTCGAAGGTTCCATTCTCCTCAATACCTTTGATGCTTCCTTAAATATTATATTCGCGAAATTGGCGCTCTACTGAATAAACATTTTTTCGGATAAGATCACACCTTGTGGAAAGTTTGAAAGTAGAAAGTGTTCCGACAGAGTTCCTTTGTCATCGAGCCCTTTGAACTTAGACTAACATGTTAACGTTATAATGACAAAATCTAATATTTCTAATAGAATGAGCCAAAGGAACGGGATTTTGGTTGAGTTTTAAATAAATGGATCTTATGAAAGAAGGATAGTAAGAAATAAAGATCTTATCAGAGAGAGAGAGAAACAAAGAGTTTATGGGAGAGAAAGCAAAAGATCGATATACTGTTAAATAAGCTGTGGGACAAATTTGAAATCGGATCTCTAAAGAGGGAAGCCCTCGGCATATATGTATGTATAAGCGATCCAGAGTTGTTCAAGAGGCCTATTAGACCACGGAGGTTCGTGAATTATTGTACATAAGGGTTTTCATCCATTCGGACGATATAAACTAGCCAGTGTCAGCATTACATAGCATCTCAATTGTCGCTAACACAGTGCACAACACAGTAGGGATGTTTCGCCTTCTTATTTCATCAGTAGACTTATTGCTCCGAAGTACAACCTCTTTCAATGCTAGCGCTGAGGCCGCTAGCTATGTACTGAAAGTTAGTCAGTGTAAAAAATGTCTGTCCTCACTAGAAATATCATCTGGCTACTTCGCTATCAGAATCGTTTGGGTGCCTGGCCATAGTGAATACACTGGTAACTGCAAAGCCTATACGTTTAAAAGAGGAGGCACCCTTGCTATGCAAATATCGAAATGGGAAAGAGTTGGATAGTGTTGAGCTCTAGCATGGACCTATGGATCTCACGTGCGCTTGCTAGGCGTTGGTCGACGAGCAGTTTCTGTGCGACTGCGAGATCCTTCTGGCCTGGAGTAGAATGCAGGATATCAACAATTAGTGTGCAACTAAGTTCCCGCTGTTTGTCAACAGATGGTTCCAGCAGTTAGTAGTTATCGATTTTTATATATTGAAAACATGACTAAATTAACCTAGACATTTGACAAAAGAACAGCGTTTCCACATTAGTGACTTTTTGTATGCGTCATATACTTTTGGTTGTGCGAATATGTCCGCTTTTTTTACCAAATAATTTTAATTTCGGGAAGTCTTGATTTTTTTCTTTCAGTTAAAGAAATCGTCGGCTGATGTATATCGGGAACTGCGAAAAGGACGGAGGTTTTAAATAACGTGCTGTGATTAGTTTCATCGCTTCAAAGACGGCGATTTCAATATTAACGAGCGTTCGCGTGAAGGAAGGCCAAAAACGTTCGACGACGGTAGATTGAAGGCATTATTCAATGAAAATCCATATCAAACGAAAGCAGCTTGTTTTTTCAAAGCGACTAAAGCAGGGAATGATGCAAAAACTAGGAACTTGAGTTCCTGAAGAAAATAATACGAGCTTCAGATCTGAGTAGAGATGGTAAAATCTTCAACAAGAGTATATAACTGCTGGCATATGCCGATAACAGCGTTGGATAAAGAAGCGAAGCAAACGTATGTGGTAGTGAATGAACGGAATACGAAATAGTACCTGTCATCAAACAAACAGTCGCCCCATTCGCGACGCAAAAACAATGTCAGCCTCAAAATCCAACGCAGAATAACTCTTGCCAGAAGACTTTGACGGACTCGATCATGTTGTCCGTATAGATGAAATCATTCCAGCTTTAAGAGTATTCGACGCAGTACCCGCAGAGATAAGCAAAAGAAGACCTCAACGACGTTGGAAAAACCAGGTGAAGAAGGACTTGGTTGCACTTGGGATCGCCAATTGGCGTCAAATAGAGAAAAGTAGGACAACATTGTTGGATTTTTTTTGTCACAATGAAAATATTCTGCTTTAGTCACTTTCCTCATTGAATTTTACGAAAATTACTGCAAGCAAATTGAAATTAATTTGAGAAGTCACAAGCATTTGTTTTTAAACTTTTCGATGAAATATTTGTTGCATCTTAATAAAGCCAATTACCACCTAAATATGTCTAAAAATATATTTATGTATGCAAATATATGTACTCACATACACAAATATATTTCCTTATGAGTTCGTAAACTATGCTCTGTTAAAAGTGCATTAGTAACTCGTCTCTTGCTGGACACCCCTCACAACCGCTCCCTTCCAATGCACGCTTAATACGAAACCACCGACACGCTTTTGGCATACGTAACGGTAGTGTCGCGCCACAGCAACAACGGTGATGACGACGTCAACATCAACACCACCACCAACAAGAGGGCTTACAACAGTTGACAGCTGTTGCCATACCAAGTGTGAGTCAACTTGTTCGAGTCTAAGCTAAAGGACTATAAAGTCCTGCATAAAGTTTTTACACAAACAAACACGAGCATAAAATTAAGTGCGCACTTGCAGACTTACACAAATACTTAGCAACATACCGCTATAGTACCATGCATGCCCACAGACTTGCAAACCAAACTGTTGTAAACACACGCATACATACAACGACAAGAAGCAACAAAAAGTGTTTCGGCGCTCACTACCAACCGCAATAGCCAACAATCACGAAGGACATTTGCATGTTACCCCTTAACTAAGTGTCCTGCTTATTGTTTTCCAGTTTATTTTACTGCATCCTCTTACACATACACACTTACATATACGTGCTGTTTATTGCTTTGTAAGTATATATTATATGTATATGTATAATAAGTATGTCGTTTGCTGTTCGTGTTGCATGCGTTGCATTATTTCACTATCCCAGCCCTTTAAAGGGCAAATAATTGCACGAGCTGGTGCATTGACTACCAGGAACATGTTCAAAAGTACACACACACACACACAAAGCCACAAAAATAATAATATTGAGATACAATACAAGTAGTGCAGCTATAATACCCCTCACATGCTCATGTCTTATAGCACAAAAGGGCATAAAAATAGATTCTTCTTGATTTTGATAGGTGAGTTTGTATGGCCAGTATATGTTATAGTTCCCCGATGTAAATAATTTCTTCGAACATTGTACTCAAATAAAAGAGTTGTCCATAGAAAGACTTGATTTTGATCGTTCGGCTTGTATGGTAGCTATGTGTTATAGTGATCCGATCTGAATAATTTCTTTAGATATTATACCGTTATATTGTGTCATAATGTGTTTCAAATTTCGTGAATTTACCTTGTCAAATAAAAAAGTTCTCCGTACAATTACTTGATTTCGATCGTTCGGTTTGTATGGCAGCTATATGCTATAGTGGTCCGATCAGAAAAATTTCTTCGGAGATTCCATCCATTCTCTAAACAACACTCTATACCAAATTTGATTGATTTATCTTGACAAATAACAAATTTTTCTATATAAAGCCTTTGTTGTGATCGTTTAGTTTGTGTTATAGCTACATACTTATATGCTTATATGATTCGATATAAGATATTTGCTTAGAAATTTTTTAGCATTGGATTTTGGGAGTATTCTATGCCGAATATCATAAATATATCTTGTAAAATAATAAAGTTTTCCATACAAGGACTTTTTTGTAATGGTTCGCTTTGAATGAAAACTATAGTATATAGTTAATGGTTTGATACCAACGGTTCTAATATAAGAGCAGCTACTCGAGAGGAAAATGAAAATTTTGGATTGATATCTTATAAACTCAGTGATAAGTATGGATGTATACAGACTAAATTATATATATACGGTCTCCGACTTTACCTTTTGGACCTTACAAATGTCGAGCGGAACTTAATATACCTTGATTAGGGTATAATAAACTTAAAGATTAATATGTCTGTGTGTGCGCTTGCAACAAAATAATATAGTGCATAGTGCACAAGTTTCTCCGTTAGTTACCTTTATCTACGCTTTTGTGTGAACTTTGCTTACATGCATGTGTGCTCCTTGCCCTTATATATATTTGTGCATATATTAGGCGCATATGTCTCATGTGTGCCGTGTGGCATGCAACCACAAGCAATAAAGTGCAATTAGTCTTAAATTTCAATATATGCCGGCAGACTGTTGTCACTGGAGTGTAGGCTTTAAGGTATATTTATGAGCCGAATATTTAAGTGAGAACAATGTGACAGTTTATATTTATGTTTGCCTCCTGGTAAATTAATTGGCGGATATGTTGTAGAATAAATGGTTTACTTGCAAAATAATGTTTGACAAATTGAGGATTATTGACAATATTCATTTAATTTTACTTAATTGAGAGTTCGATTTTAATATCTGTATCATTCCTAAGCTCATTCTTAAGTGTTGAAAGTGCTGAATTTAAGGTATAGTCTACTTTTTAACCTCAAACTTGATTTAATATTTGAAGATATAATTTAAAATCAACTCAACTCAATTCAACCCAACTCAACTAAAAACTCAACTCAACTGAAATCAGCTCAACATCAACTCAAGACTGTTTTAAGTCTTCTTATAGCTTTAAATTCTATATCAATATCATTTATATTCTTATTGATTCATCAATTATAATTTCAATAATCTGAAAATAAGATTTATTTCCAGTTTCTTAATCTAATTGGTAATTTAAATTCAGTCTCAGTTTAAATATTGGTATTGGTCAAAAATACTAAACTATTTTCGATATAGCATCAATCACAAGACATAGGTGATTTGTTCTTATCATTGACTTACTTGGGATGCTGCTTCGACGAGGTCGGACCAAAGGAAACTGGATATCGGTTGAGTGGGTTTGGAGAGGTATGCAAAGAGGTGGCCAGTGACATGCTGAGACTCATAGCACACAAAACATATATAAGATATGTCGGGGTCTATTCTGGATAAGTAAGAGTTTAACCTGCTACAGCCGGTTTTACGCACCGCACTTGACCCATATTTTATCCAGCCAAGGGCTGCTATTTCGGAGGTCTAACCCCGTTTAGATCGGTAAGACTTAGTCTTAGCCTTAATTTTAATCTTTATCTTTATCTTTATCTTTATCTTTATCTTTATCTTTATCTTTATCTTTATCTTTATCTTTATCTTTATCTTTATCTTTATCTTAATCTTAATCTTTATCTTTATCTTTATCTTTATCTTTATCTTTATCTTTGTCTTTATCTTTATCTTTATCTTTATCTTTATCTTTATCTTTATCTTTATCTTTATCTTTATCTTTATCTTTATCTTTATCTTTATCTTT
>NW_017535518.1:2565337-2587236 GCF_001853355.1 Bactrocera latifrons | reverse complement strand
CTTTATCTTTATCTTTATCTTTATCTTTATCTTTATCTTTATCTTTATCTTTATCTTTATCTCTATCTTTATCTTTATCTTTATCTTTATCTGTTTCTTTATTTTAACTTTATCTTTATCTTTATCTTTATCAGCTTCATCTTCTCATTTGCCTCGCAGCGCCTAAAATTCCTTTAAGGATATTTCTTCCATCTCAATCAAAGTGCAGAAAAATGTGTTAAAGCTTTAACAGCCAACCGCTTAGGTCCATTACCATATCATGATGAGAACAAAATCGAAAAACATATTCGATCACTAAGCATAGGCCAATGGTCATTGATATTTTGACTACAATGTGCTAGAACAAATTGCTTGCTTCGGATTCCTTCTGCCAGCTTTTCAGGTTCCCATAATGGCGCCTGCTCTCACTAGGCGCAATTGCTTATGAGCACTCATTTCACCACATCTGCAAGCATAAGACATTTTGCGGCTATTGACCCGTCAATACAGCCACATATTACACACGATTTGTGAGTGTGTGTGTGTGAATTCATAGTATATGGAAGTACATGTGGGTATTTGTGTTTCGCATTCGAAAAGCAATCATCTATGGAATACCGAAAATACTTTAGTCATAATGGCGGACTTAACGAAAATTTAGTTTCGTTGTTTTTGTGTATATAAATGTGTGTGTTTGTCTACTTTTGGGTTACAAAATAAATTAAAGTTTAGCTGCGAGCGATAGGCTCATTAGTGTTGTTGTCGTTACCAATTAGGTACCTACAATTCATATACATATGTACACACATTAGCGTCATTCAAAAGTTAACTTATCTAATTTATTGAATAAAGTTAAACCCTCTAGTGGGTGTAATGTTCATATCACCTAGATTAATAAAGCTACAATAGCCAAATTCGCTTAGAACAATTCTTCTAAGGACTCTAACCGACAATAAATATGAAACCATATGAAAAATGGGCGGGTATTTTTCATATAGCGGTACTGGTAAAAACTACTAAAGGTGCGATAAATCCATAACTAAATATGCCGGAAACATACAATTTTACCCACAGATCCACTGATTTCGACTTAATTTAGTCCGTTTATGTCACAGTGCAAAATCGGCGAAATTGGACAACAACGCCTATTTCCCATAGAACAATTTCCAATTCCGCTTGATTGTTATAACTGTATAAAATTTTCCACGAATAATGTCTTTAGAATGTGCCTCATTATGACTTTTCCAGTTCCAATCAAACCCGGTCAAGCCCTAGGTACCGAATATGTCGACCCCAGCATCTATAGCTGACTTTTGACCGAAAATATTCGTCACTGTATATAATATACATTTGAAATTCATAGAGAATTATTTTCTGATAATACTATTTCTGTGTATCAAAAGTAGGTTGAATCGGGTCAATACTTCTCTAGGCCCCAAAATATCTAATCAAAAGAGTTTCGAACTTCCGGGTGCCATTGTACCACATATATCGGGCTATATGTGAGTTATCTCAATGAAAGTAAGCTCCCATGGGACTTGTATCAAGCCTCGCATGGTTTCGCTGTTAACATAGATATCCATTGGGTTCACCATATGAGGCCACTGTTACAGCGTGTGTGTATGGCGCTATGGCTTGAAGCAGAAATACATTAGCGTAAAATGCATACGTCACAACAACAAAAAGCCCAAGAGCAAGAACAATACGTGACAGTTTCCGAAGGATTAGCAGCATACTTAGATTCCTATTTTAACTGTTACACCAAAATAATCGGAAAAAGCTGAAGAATAGACAGCAAAACTCCATCTGCACAAGTAAGATCCGCAAAGCAAACAGAAGAAGAAAGTAATACCTCTGCAGCTGTCATTACAGAAGAACCACTTGAAAGTCGCCAAAGCATGAGTATAATACCTAAGTGAGACCGGCAGTAGAGAAATCTTTAGCGACGTGCAACGGTATCGTACCAATAATGAAGATGCCAATGTCTAAACAATGACAGGGGAATATTCCTAATAAAGTTTTAATAAATTTTTAGCACGAATCCTTTTAGCACGCTTTTCACATCTTGCAGAATATCCACTCAAAAATCAATACTGTGTTTATTAATTGTAATTAGCTTTGACAGTTTTAACTTCATGTTCAGATTTTTAGTACAAAACTTTTTAGTACACTTTCCTTTCCACTTCAAAATGATCACATATTGCTTATAATACTGGAATTATTGTTTGAATTTGCTTTCAGTCCTTTTGTAATACATTGTTTAGATTTTGGTACAAAGAATTTTTAGTACATATATTCTATGGTTAATTGAATATTAAATTAATAATAAATTTAATATTTGTAAAACTTATTGATATATTATTTACACCCATTAACTACTCTTTTAGTGCAGAATTTTTTATTTGGTAAATACTCAATTTAGAGCCAATAGGTAGTCATAGTTCATATATTAGATAGAATCGGATCGATACTACTCCAACTCCGATACATTTTGTATACTGATTTTCGTTTTTCTAACAAATCTTAAGCTGAATATGTCAATCAATGTATGTGTTATATACAGGGTTTGTTCGGAAAGTAAGAAGACTGATTATCTTCCGCCGCGACTGCTGGTTCGTTGTCTACGAGCACCTGGAGAGTTAGAGGTCAGAGGTACGCAAACCAATTATATGTGAAACTCGGTAAATCTGCGACAGAGACGTTTGATATGATCAAGAATTTTTACGCAGATCTTGCTTTAGTAAGAGTGGTCTGTTTCGGTGGCACCAGGTCTTTTCGGAGGGCTGGGAAGAGTTTGCTGGTGAGGATCGTCCTGGGACTTTGACAAACACAGGAAATTCGACTCGTGTGCGCAAAGTTTTGAGTTCAGACCGTCGAATACTTAGTTAAAGTCTAAGTCAAAATCTGTGGTTCATGACATTGTGACGGAGCACTTGAATATGTGCAAGGTTTGAACATATGTGAAAGTGACCCTCAATTTTCGAATAACGTAATCACAGGTGACGAGTCATGGATATTTGAGTATGATCCCGAGACAAAGTGGCAATCTTTCGAGTGGCACACACCGGCTGTGGGGTAGCATACACCTCGGCTTTCAAGGCTATTCCGGAGAATGCCTTCCGAGACGCCTTCAATGCCGCGTTTACATTGCCGCATCGACGCGGAAGGTGCCCATTTTGAAAGTTTTTAAAAAATTGTAACGATTGGTTCTAGTCCTCTTACTCTCCGGAAAAAGGCTGTGGTATATGTACATATGTATATATAAAATTGCTTGGATTCCGATCCACTAGTTGTCTTTTACATCTTAGGCCTTCGATTCCTGCAAGTTGCAAGTGCAGAAAATGTTCGGTTGCACCCAAACTTAGCCCTTATTTACTTGTTTTACATTTTATTAAATGGGAAGCTCGACCTTTTTTTACCTTTTAAAATTAGGCTAGAAACTTTACCCCCCGGCGAGTTTCTCTTTCTTTATAAAGGTTAATTTTAACAAATAAATTCGTATAAAAGCTTTTGGCTCATAAATCATCTTGCAGTGATCTTTTCTCTCTTTATGTGGGTCAATTTTAACCCTCGAGTGAATTCGAATGAAAGCCTTTGAACACGATTTACCACATGTATGCACTAGTAGTGAAATGGGTAACACCGCTCACCACTCATCGATAACTTTTCAAATTAAGGTAAAACTTTTCCCTTCCTGAGATCTACTTTTCTCTGTACACAGATTCACTTTAATCCCTGCATTCATAATGTAGTTTTTGGCTCGCTCTTACACACATATGTATACGGTTTTTATACTCTTGCAACAAAGTTGCTAAAGAGAGTATTATAGTTTTGTTCACATAACGGTTGTTTGTAAGTCCTAAAACTAAAAGAGTCAGATATAGGGTTATATATACCAAAGTGATCAGGGTGACGAGTAGAGTTGAAATCCGTATGTCTGTCTGTCCATCCGTCCGTCCGTGCAAGCTGTAACTTGAGCACAAATTGAGATATCATGATGAAACTTGGTACACGTATTTCTTGGCTCCATAAGAAGGTTAAGTTCGAAGATGGGCAAAATCGGCCCACTGCCACGCCCACAAAATGGCGGAAACCGAAAACCTATAAAGTGTCATAACTAAGCCATAAATGAAGATATTAAAGTGAAATTTGGCACAAAGGATTGCATTAGGAAGGGGCATATTCGGACGTAATTTTTTTGGAAAAATGGGCGTGGCCCCGCCCCCTACTAACTTTTTTGTATATATCTCGAAAACTACTATAGCTATGTCAACCAAACTGTATAGAGTCGTTTTTTTTAGGCATTTCCAAATACAGTTCAAAAATGGAAGAAATCGGATAATAACCACGCCCACCTCCCCTACAAAGGTTATGTTGAAAATCACTAAAAGTGCGTTAACCGACTAACAAAAAACGTCAGAAACACTAAATTTTACGGAAGAAATATCAGAAGGAAGCTGCATCCCGGCTTTTCTTAAAAATTGAAAATGGGCGTAGCGTCGCCCACTTATGGACCAAAAACCATATCTCAGGAAGTACTCCACCGATTTCAATGAAATTCGGTATATAATATTTCTTAACACCCTGATGACATGTACCAAATATGGGTGAAATCGGTTCACAACCACGATATATAAATATCGATCATCACTTTATCATGCGAGTATAAAATGTTCGGTGACACCCGAACTTAGCCCTTCCTTACTTGTTTATTTCCTATTCATTTTGTATGAAGTATGGAATATTCTGCGAGGGAATCTTTCATTGGGAAAACACAACCACAAAAAAAGAAAAGAGATTTATTTAGTTTATTAATTTAGGGATAAATTTAAACAGTCTTTACTTAACTCACATTTAATGCGCAGCAATTTAATCAAAACTGTGGCAATCCGAATTCTAGCCCAAAAACTGCTGTAAAATTAAAAATAAATGTGAGGCAGTATTTTTAACTAAAATATTTCGCGGCATGCAATTAAAATTTAAAACAAATACCACAAGCCAGTAATGGTAATGTAAGATAATGAGAAACAACTCTCAATGTAATTATACACGTTTTATAATAATTGCGCTGCAATGAACCGTGAAGCATGTCAATAACACAGAAATTTCACAAATATTTGGGGAGAAATGTTACGGACAATCGAACATTTCACAATAAATAAACACAAAAGTGGTTGAAACAATTTGAAATTTCGATTGCGCGGTGGTTCTGCTGAATGCAAATTTATTTATAATTATTATTACATTTCGAAATGGGAAATTCGTGTGCATAATTATATGTACATCACAATTTTTGTTTTATTTGAAATGGTAGTATGGCAATTATTATGCTATTGAATTTTCACTTTGATATTAGCTTTATATATAAACAGTTCGAAAAGTGGTCATTAAAATAAGCGCGCCCTACCACAGGCAATTTGCGGTCAACACAGTGATAAATGAAATTTCCATTCTCTGAATTTCTGCCACAAATTAGTTAATTGTTTGGTGTTTTCTTTACTTTACTTGGAATATACTTTTATTAATGATAAATTTGTAAGCGAAATATGTGAATCTTACTACCGAAACTCCCGCTTTAATATCAAGCTTTCTGAAAATACAAATTTTACTTTAAAATTAAGCTGAATATGAACATTAATTCCTTGGATTACTTAAACTATTTTCTGATTTTAGTTTAACTAACGAAGCTGCGCAAGGGTCACTCTCGTTTATCGTGGCAATTCGAGCTTTTCCTCCGCAATGGGTGGTGCTTTGACTCCAAGTACGTCCTTCACTGAAAGAGAGTCGGTGAAGTTGTTGATATATTTACTGAGTATTGCGGTCAGTGCTTGTTGTAAGTTAGTTTCGTCCGAAGTGTTGTCGGCGTGTTATCTGATGTCGTCGACGTAGTTGAGGAATGAGCAGGTGACTGCAAGGAGGATGAACTACTTAGTAAGGAGTTCATAATGCTCATTAACTGGGAGCATACGGGCCTCATTATGTAAGTGTTCGATAGGAATTATCAAGAGGCATCCTGTCGTAGTCCGGAATGCAGTATACTACAAGTTTCCTCGTCTGCGCTTCATTGCATCCAGACGATCATATTGGTGCGGTCTAGTTAAGACAGATTGCATTGTAAGTTACCAACAACGTTTCATTGTCTTTTTCCCATGTGGAGGTCTTCTGTTGGTCACTTGGGTGTTGTAGCGGCGCAGTGAGCAAATTAGGTGCAGGTTGAACAGCCGAAGAGGCTAAGGTCGCAGTAGTGCGTTGGTAACATGGGGCCACGTAGCTTGTGGTCTACTCCTGGTGTGTCTTAATGCCAGATCAGGTTTTAATATGGTTCAATTCATTGTATGTATTACACCAGACAGAGGTGGAGTTTGGACAGAGCCTTTTGGTTCAAACGCAGCAGAGAAACTGTTCTGGGCACGGCACGAGTTAGGAGGATACGGAGCAACAAGACGACAAGCTTAAAATAAGACTTACCGACCGGATAAAATTTGGGTCAATTCCGATGCGTAGGACCTAGGGAATTGACATCTTGGGGTATGGCTTAAAACTTTGTACTTAGGGTACTCGAAATTTAAATAAAACATATTTATTGGAGTTGCATATCCCGGAACTCAGTAAAGAGAGCATAAACACATAGATAGTTCTCTAACTTCCCGTTCTTTACTAAGCACTGTGGTTTAAGGTGTAGATTCCGAAAGTCAATTTCTGTGGTTGATAAGAAAATTTAACGCGATATTCTCATGATGCGATTCTGTTTTCTTCTCTCAGTCCTGGGGAGAGATGTTTCGTTTTCTCACTTTAACTCATCTTGTTGTTTTTGGCTACCCAGAGGAAACTAGGTCTAATGCCGAAAGTCGTGAGCTGCTTGAGCCTTATATAAAAGAATCGTTTTTGGACAAGTTTCTCAAGTGAATGGCGCACAGAGAACTTTCCTCACTTGCGTGAAATTCTACTTCTGCACAGCGCTTCATCCTCCAGTGTCTAAGCCAATAAAAAAGGAAGATTCTTGTGACAACGTCACGAGTTCATATATTTATGCCAATATCTGTCACCATATATTTCAATATACGTATCTACTTTTGATACAATTTATGAAGAAACAAGAAATTGATATGAAGTGAGGTTCACACGCTCTCTTAGCACCATCACGCTTATGTTAATTGTGAAAGTGCGAATAACTTGACATTAGAAGAGAACTCTTGACGTCTGAGTTGACAATGATTTATGCGGCATGCGACAAAGTGTCGCAATGCGCTGAAAACATACCGACACACCAATGTAGACGCATTCGAAACGAAGTGTTGTCAATTATGATATGCAGTGCAATGAATGTGTGATTGCGTGACGCTCGTATACGTGCCCCTGTAGGAAATTCATAGTTCAGTAGTTAAAAAGTCGATTATAATTTTCATTGAAAAATTGGTGGTTCTTAAAAGAATACACTAAATGCAATGTATAATATAAGTAAAGCGGCGTAGCATGTCGAGTAAAAAGAGCGTCTCTGTTTGAATTCAATACAAAATGTATTAATAAGGAAACGCTCCAGCTCTGAAAGTATTCGACGCAGTACCCGCCGGGGGAAGCAGAGGAAGAGGAAGACCTCCACTCCGTTGGAAGGACCAAGTGGAGAAGGACCTGGCTTCACTTGGAATATCTAATTGGCGACAAGTAGCGAAAAGAAGAAACGACTGGCGCGCTGTTGTTAGCTCGGCTATAATCGCGTAAGCGGTGTCTACGCCAATCAAGAAGAAGAATAATAAGGATGAGGGAAATTTTACGTTAATTTTCCTATTAAATATATCACAATCAAGCAATGTTGGAGTAGTTGTAGGTGATGCCTAAACTTTATATTCTATGAAAAATGTTTTTAAAGACGTCACAAATTTCTTAAGTCAATAAATATTGTAGAATTGAATATCAGATTTGACTAGGACTGGTCCATATAAACTGCAAGCACAAACCGAATAGATGAAAAATTGTTTTTATAGATTCGGTCATTGTTTTAATTGAAAGCTATTCCGGAAATTGACTTTAACAACTTTTTCGAGGATTGGAGAAAACCTTGGCAGAAGTGTCGTTTACTGTGTTTACTGTTTACTGTGTGTTTATATACCACCCGGAAGGCTTAACTGACGATTTTTGATGTGAAAACAAGTTAAACATCGAGTTTGCTTGAAACTTTGTGCTTCCAATGAAATTACGTTTAAGCAATTATTGAAAATATGAACGAAAACTGTTTAGTGTCAATCGAAAAGCGTCGTGTTGACATATCAGAGAGACAGCAGAAGATCTCCACGTTACTTGTGGATCAACTAAACTAGGAGTGATGTAGAGTAGCGGTCATAAAAAAATGTGTGACAACGTAATTGAGGAACTTACATCATCAATTCCACCACTGGTGATAATCAGTCGTAGGTTTATGAATAAGATGTCAAAATTATATAACGATCCAAAAACTTATGCTCCAAAAAAGAGTCCAAACTCAAAAAACACAAAATTCGCTGAAGTATTATATATCGCAGCTGAGACTTACAGAATGTGTATGCGAAATTCGGTTAAGTCTCTTTTTCATAATTCTATTAACCCCTTGACTTACAATTTTTAAACTGGAGTCAACAGTCAAATTTATATAGCATAAGTCATTCGTGTATAAAGTGTTACGGGAATCGATTACAATCTTCAATGCCTCGGGACACATTGTAAATCCTTCAATTACATTGAAATTATATTAAAGTATCAACCTTAAAAGGTAAACAGGTAGAATTATATAGGTTTTGCTTTTAGTGTTGGACATACAATCCATTTCAACTTCGTCAACTAAAATTCAGAAAGGAAATTCTAAAGCTTAAGATGGAAAGCCGAAGCTAGTGTGCGGGATTTTTTAATTTTCAAGGATTCGTTAGATATCTCTTTAGATTTTTCAATAAGAGCGCTACATTTCTTTTTTTTTAAATAAAACAAAAACGGTTTGGGATATCAATGAAAATGTTTATTCCTGTGAAAGTACGTTCGATGCCACTATGTATGGATCTCGATTTTTTTGCACGCTTGCAGAAGTTCAGACGCTGAACACAATTTTCGACGGGTTTCAACCATAAATCGGTCGATATTATGCAATTTCATGTTCGATATTCGTACGAAGTTCATCAATCGTTGCTAGCTTGTTGCAATAGAACATAAGCTTGACGTTGCCCCACAGGAAATACCGGCCAATTGACTGGGTTATTTCGTGAGATAACACGTTCACCAATCTTGGGTTCGAATAAATCGATTGTGACAGTTTTAATAATTTCGACTCGTTGATCATATTTCTTCTTTAGCGTTGTTTTGAAAAACAAAAACTAGTACACTATAGTTACTGAGATACTAAGCATTAGATCGACCTATCTATCTACGGGTGGACTGAGGCATCATAATTGATGAAGGGTTATCTCTCCCTTGCCTACAAATCTCACATTATTGTTGAAGACTTAATAAGTCTAGGTTAGAAATTCATTATTTTACTTTCACAAAGTAGATTGAATTCTATTAAAGACATATAGAAGCAGGTTTGAATAAATTTATAAATGACAAATGCTACAAAACAACTTACTAACACAGTGGACACCTGTTAACTTTTCTTTTTCCTGCAGGGCCCTCAATAACGATTGTATGTATATGTGTGTATGTATTTGGAAGCAATCACGCAGAAAAGAAATGTCACCACGGTGACAGTGTTGATTGTTTTATGACGACAATGACATAGGGAACAGCATTTTCAAACTTAAGTGTCGCTAGTTGGAACATTTGTACATATTAATAATGACATATGTATGGACATATGTATGCACTATGACATATATGTATAGGTACATATGCGTATATATTTTAGTCAGTTGTGCAAAAAAGCCCATATGTACGTAGTAATGTATGTATGTCTGTGCAACAAAATATGCGTGCAACTTTTCATGCTTGAGGTCAATAGCAATCAACCGCTGACCACTCTAGCTCCACATAACGGTTAAATAGCGCCGCAAATGCGCTGTTCGCATGATTTCGGTTTAATTTCACTCAATAAAATTTTTTATTTTTTTAATTAAATTTTTTAGGTGCTACAAATTAACATTTTAACTCGAGTTAACTATCTACATATGTATAATAATATATTTATACAGACATATTTCATACTGACATATGTAGGTATGTATGTGGGTTTTTATTTCTTGCTGGCGACACTTCACCTCAATATACATATGTACATACCTTCAGCTGCAGCCAGTTGCATGCATGTGTGTGTGTAGTTAAGCCATTCAGCGCATTATAGCTACTGTACTATACATACATATAAATGCATCAGCGGCTATGAGACAGTTTCGGTATGAATTAATAATAAATAATATTTATATTAGTAGTGAAAGCAGAAAGCTATGAATAAGTAAAATGAATGAAAACGACTTTGCTTAATTGATTGAGAGGCCGTGAAGCAATAATAATTGCTAGTTGCAAGTGAGTCTGTGAGGTGTATTAAAGGTTGCTAGTGCTTCTAAAAAAAAACGGAAATTTTCCAAAACAGTAATGTCACATTTAAAATGCAATGATCGAATCTATCTTTATTAGCTTGTGTTTTCAATAATTCAAGCAATCAACGGAAATCCAAAATACACACAAACATACACATTCAAACTACCTCCATAATTGGCTTCCCAGGCCACTTATGCGAGTGTCAGCATAATTAAATTACAAAAATACCCAACATTGACCTTATTGGCCGTTGCGAAGAAAAAGTGCTGTGATAGCTGCGAACATCACCAATTTTATGTGCATCAACATTTAATCATTGCTAAATGGTATTTTGCTGTTTACATATGCATGTCCACTAAATGCATGTGTATGTGTGTGGTGGCGTGTGATTTCTATTCGATTTAAGTAAATTAAATGATTTGGGCAGTTGTAAATGTCAATCTCAATTAAAAGATATTGATTTTTATGAACTCCAATAAGTTCAATGTAGTCAGTGTATGCAACATTAGGGTGCGACAACGCTAATGAAAACCAATATATTTTATAACAATACATTAAGAACACATTTTTATACAGATTTAAAGAGGAGGTTAAATATCAATAAGATATTTTGTCATAAAAAAGTATTCCTACCTGCTTCTGAACGGTCGGTTTGTATGGCAACTATATGCTATATGCTATTATATAATAGTATGATCTAAAAAAAATTTTTGTAGTGTTGCTTCAAACAATATTCTGCACTAAATTTCATGAAAATATCTCGTCAATAAGAAAGTTTTCTATACAAGAACTTGGTTTTGGTGGATCAGTTTGTATGGTAGCTATATGTTATAGTCGTCTGATCTAAACAATTAATTCGGTGATTATAGCATTGTAGAAATAATTTGTAAAAAAAATTGTGAAAATGTCTCGTCATTTAAAAACTGTTTTCCGTACAGTAACTTGATTTTGGTGGATCAGTTTGTATGACAGCTATAGCCTCTAGTGAACCGATATCGGCATTTCTTACAAATGTTTAGCTTCTCAGGAAGAAAAAGGTGTATGAAAGCTTTTAGATCGGTATCTCTAAAATTAAGGGGTTTGTTTCGCATATATACCGTGGACTTGGCTAAAACGATTTAGCTCGTATGGGTGATCATATACTATACATACAAGTATATAGAGTCTCCGACATTTCTTTCAAGGTGTTTCATACTTTAAGGTAGAATTATTGGAAAGTTCAAGTAGTAATTTTGTTCGATGATAACAGCTGATCTATTGAATTTTTTCGCAGCCAACTTCAAACTTAACCGCTTTGTCGTCATATATTTGAATAGCTGAGTAAGGCTTGTTTTATAAAAAAAAAAATTATGAAATTACTTGAAAAGTTTTTGTTTCGTGCCCTATCGAAAATAAAAGACCGAAAACACCATTTTCGGCAAATTTTACTCTTTTACCATCAAAAGAAAAATACAGCTCCGGCAAAGCTTAATTATGTGAAGCATAACGAGATGTGTTGATCGAACGCCAATGCCAAAAAGGGTTTGCAAAATTTCAAACTTGAGGATGCACCACGTTCTGGGAAGACACTTGCTGCCGATGTGGATAAAATAAAGTCGTTTGTCAGTACAAATCCTAGAATAAAAACTCGAGAGATTGCTGGAGGTTGATATTTGTCATCCGCGAGGCACTTGAAACGTCTAGGGTTACTTTTGAGGCTTGGCGTATGTGTTTCTCATGTTCCTACAGAACGAAGTTTGCTTCGTCGCCTTAACGACTGCGACTTGCTAATCAAACGTCAAAGGCGCGATCTTTTTCTGGTGATGAAGAATGTGTTGCTTATTAGAATTTAAAGCGCAAAAGTTCGTGGTCTAAACAGTTTGAATCACCTCCAGCCACTTCATAAGATGCTAGTCAAAAAAAGTAAGTTGTCAGTTTGGTAGGTTTTCAAAGATCACGTTTATTTTGAGCTTTTACTACTGTAGAAAATACCACGATTAATGCTGAAGTGTATTGTGATTAACTGCACAAATGGAATAATGCACTGAAAAGAAGGATAAGAAATTGAAGTCATCACCATATTCTCCAGATTAGGCTCCACCAGATTATTACTTGTATCTCTGTAATTTGTTTTACAGTTTTCATGATCGTGGCATCAATTTCTTGCCGACAAGATGGCAAAAGATATTTTTTACGGGTGAGGGGCGAAGAACGCCTTCCGCATCATTAGTGCTGTCGTCATAGCAAGAGTATCTGCAACTAGTAGTTCACTAAAAATCCCCCCACTAAGTGACCGTCACCCACCCTGGTACCACGTTTGCATTACTTCAGTTCTCAGTGCCAACGCACATATTCGAGAATGTGCGTTCAGCGCCGTTGTATAGACATCTCTTTTCCCATCCCGTGGATGTACTTTTTGAAGTATCCGCGATGGGATAACAGCTGGGTCGACTTCTCCAAAGTTACGGCTTGTCCATAGATCCAGGTCTTTTGTTAGTCTGGCCGTTCATCCGCCCCGATTCTCATTCCCATCTTTGTTGACATGTTGTTATTGTATCTTTCTTTATTTGTTCTATTATGCTCATGTTATTATGGGATGTTTTCCTTTGTTTTTCCGTTGCGAGTTGGAGGTTGTGTGAGTCGAGCCATAGTTGCGTCAGTATCATAACCTGATTAAGCTTTCTTTGCACTCTTCTGTGCTTCTTCCTGTATTATTGCTGAAATTATAATATATAACTTCATAAAATATTTTTTTACAATAAAAAAGTCGTATTTAAATTATACTATAAAAACGAAATTATTAGTGAGCGATCCAATAATATACTCTGCTCCGGGTATAACTTATTAAAAGTGATATTACGTTATTTTACATTTTAAGTGGCTATATATTTACCAATTTTATAAGAGATAGATGAAATCTTATCTAACTAGTGACAAAAAATTATTTCTGGTCGTGATACGAGTGGTAGTGAGAGTGGACAGACAAAGCGACTTTTACTGGCATTTCATTTCCACTTCTGTTCAGTAAGCGCTTAGCTTACTTAGAATATACTAATTCTTATTCATTAAACGCTTCTTATTATTCTATTATTATGTAATAATGCATAATTTCTATACAATTAACTGTGTGATTGAGCATTATCTTGGGAATGTGAATATAACATTTATAATATTGTATATTAGTTAAATAATTGTTAAAGTTAATAAGGAATTTTATTGGATAAATGATCGTTGAACTGACAAAACTGACATTTAATTAAGTAAAACTCCCCACTATGCTCAAATATAGTTCAAATATAATTTTGCTGCTATAAATTTGTTGCTTTAATTACGAATCATGCGATTTTCTAATCGCGAATGCGTCATAAAGCCGAGGTCGAAGATGAAAGCCTACCGCAAAGAAGATCTCTTAATTAATGTCGTGTTAAAAAAAATAATTCTAAGAATTAGAAAGAAGTTGAAATAAGCATATATCTTCGTTACTTTGTAGCTACGAGTATATACGATTTTAGAGATATAAGCATAGCGTACATACTATAAGGTATTAATACCTTTATGTTATTAATGTTTTGAAAATTATCATGTCTAACGATTTAAATGTACACATATACAGACTTAGCAAGTCTATAATTACTACACATTGATTGCAAAACTAAAATCGTCATTATTTTATAAATTTCACATCTGATAAGCAATAATTACTTATATTGTAATCACGTACATTATTTGGTATTTAAGCAGCTAAGTGATGAGCATACTCTTTTATATATACTAAATGTATGATATTAATTAAGTCGTGCTTCACCAATTTTAAATTTGGGAAATTTTATTTTTAGCCATTCAAATACATAAATATTTATATATGTACAACGCAGGGCTACGCAGCAAAATTTTTGGTGGCATTAATTTTATGTTATACTTAGATATTGTGGTCCATCGCTCGACGCTGTCGAAATCTTGCAGCTACTTTCCGATTTTTATAGATTGATCATAACTTAAAAATATGTTTTTTTATCATTCTTAATCTGAATGTTATCAATTAATTTCTATATTTATTTTATAAAATCTGACTTTTTGACAAAGGGTGGTCTGAACTACTAGCACTTAGACTCAAACATAGGCATTTTTTTTCTTAAGGTATTGTTAAAGGTGATCCGTGATCCATGTAAAATTTCCCCAGTTTTTAAAAGAAAAAACTCAGAAAGTTCTAATCAAATGTGGATTGGTTATTATCATTCGAAAGAACATTCTTTGGCATTTACTTTTTGAAGATTATGTCTTTCAAATGTTGCCGGCGGCTACATCTTAGATGGTCCATCCGTTGAATTAAATTTCTGATGACTCGTTCGAGGAGATCGACTAGCAATCAAAGCCTGAATCGAAGCGGACTTGCCCGCATGGACTTTAGACACTACAGAGAAAAATTTCAGCAATATTTAGCTTACAGTAGCAATAAATTTTATACTGTGAGAGTTTATAATTTAAATATGTCGCAATGACGTAATTATAGATAAAGTGATAAGAAATTATTAAACCAATAAAGAAAATCTCGCGAAATTAGTCAAATCTCATGTTTGCAGTGTTCATGTTGTGACGTTTTTCACCAAAAATTTAGGGAAACAATGGACTCTTAAACAAAAAAAATAAAAAAAAAAAAATCGTTTCAAATAGGAGAAAATTTCTGTCGTTAATAATTAAGGAGCACACGCAGTGTGATTGCAGAAATACATATTTTTTGATATAACATAAATACAAAACAAGAAAAAACGTTAACCTCGGTTGCACCGAAGCTAAATACTCTTCACAGGTGCATTTATGTTAGTTCAGTTTGTATGGAAGCTATATGCTATAGTAATCCGATCTGAAACATTTTTTCCTAATATTATATTGTTAATCAGTAATCCTTGCCAAATTTCGTGAAGATACCACAAAAAATGCGAAAGTTTTCCATAAAAGCCCTTCATTCCGATCGTTTAGTTTGTTTGACAACTATATGCTATAGTGAGCCGATCTGAGCTATATGTTATAGTGGTCCGATATCGGCAGTTCCGACAAACGAGTAGCTTCTTGAAGAGAAAATGACGTCTACTAAATTTCAAAACGATATCTTAAAAACTGATTAACTAGTTCGTATATATACAGACAGACAGACGGACTTAGCTAAATCGACTCAGCTCAACATACTGATCATTTATATATATACTTTATAGGGTCTCCGACGCTTCCTTCTGGGTGTTACAAACTTCGTGACAAACTTAATATACCCTGTTCATGGTATAACAAGAGGAGAAGACCGATAGAGTGATTTCAGAAATGAATTTCTGAGAAAAACTTTTTGAAAGATATCATTCGATTTTTTGTGCTCTAGTCAATGGGTATAAGGGACAAATCACTAAGATTTACTAAAATGACAAAACTAGTTGTACGTAATGGAAAATTTTAAAAATTCGTAATCAGGACACCTCAGGAATTTCTGTGTGACTCTTAGGATATCAGTGGTAAATTTTTCGTTCAGATTTTATGTATATCGTATTAACTGGTTGAATTATGTTGAGTTGAGTTGAGTTAAGTTCAGTTGAGTTGAATTGAGTACATTACTAGTTAAGTCGAACAGCTTTAGAACGGTGTAACTCAACAACTATTTCAAATGTTCATTTCATTTCTTATTTTGTTATTTTTAATGGTATAGTCTATCGAAAAATGCAAAAACAATATTTTTTTCGAATTTACACATTAGGCTACTTTATTAAATAAGCAAAAATAAATAAATGAGTGGAAAGTGAAATTAAACATATTATAATAATAGAGACAAATTTGGTGTTGAAAAGAAAAACAAATGCAGTTTAAATCAATTTTAAAAAACCTATTACTTCAAGCTTCGGTGAGAAAAGAGATGAGATACTCAACAAAATTATCAAAAGTGAGTTTCAATTTTTCAAATAAAAAAACAATTCATAACCTAGGCATATAAAATTAGATTTTAAATACTTGAAAGTCAGTTTAAGCATTATCACTTATATCCCTAGAAACGTTGACGCCTCCACATATGCTTTACGTCTAAGGTTTACAATGACAAGCATACATTATTTATATTTATGAATCAGAGAAAATCATATTGTATGTGAAATAGTATGGAAAAAAATTTGCAAATTTATTCATATACACACATACGTATACATAGTTGGACATAAACATATTTTGCTAAAAAGCAGCGAAACGTGAATATGCGCCATCATTGTAATTATTCCCGCAAAATGTAATGAATATTTATGAGCAGAGAAAAGGCTAACTGAACTTAAATATGACGACTGCGCTCGAGCGCAATAAACCTACATAAACAACTACCATATAACGGTATGTTAAAAAGTTTGTATAAAAGTAAGTTTGTGCACTATGACACAAAGAAAACAAATATGTAGGGCAAAAAAAAAAAAAAAAATTATAATAAACACAAAATTCTAATGAAAATAAAATGCAACTATGAGCGTACCGTTACATGCGCTCGAGGCAAGGATATTTGCTGGCAGCAGTCTACGAACACATGTTTTTATTTTGAAGCACATACGACGAAATGTACGACATGTATTGTAGTTGAACGCTGATAATGCGCTGTGCGTATGAGTTGTGTGTGTTGGTATGGGTGTGTGGCTTTAATTGAAAATCAATATGACCTTTGACGTCGCAAAATCTCTGTGTCGCAGGCACATACACTTTTTGCAATACACTTTCTAGGCGCCTAAAGCTAAGCTATTTAAATAATTGCGCGCTAGAATTTTGGATGAAAATATTTACTATTCCGAAATCAAAATAGTTTAACAGTATACCAGAGATGCCAAAGTAAAGAAATACAACATAAAAAAAACTTTAAAGCGCCTAAAAGTTTGCTAAAATTTGATTTAAAGCGCCTAAAATTATGCTAAAACTACTATTTGAGATAGAAAAAAGTGAAAAACAGCAATTTTATAACAAAAACATTAAAGCGCCTAAAAGTATGCCACGTTTCCTAATTTAAAGCGTCTAAAATTATGCTACACTTCCTAATTTAAAGCGCCTAAAAGCATGCTGCGTTTCCTCATTTATATGCGCGTCTTCGCATAAAAATCATTTTTCGTTTGTCAAGTGACTTGAAAATTATTTATTTTTACACATGACACCACCCATGGCGCCTTTGCCGTACGAGCATTGCATAGCCAACTCCAATCACGAAGCCTTCAGCATTTTTACGTGTTCACCTGCATAAGCAGGACGGCTCGTACAACAAAAATATATAAACAAGTGCCAACAATTACATTGAATCATTGCGCATCATCATCTATCTTCAGCGGAATCAGAGTTTTTTGTCTTTTATTTTGTTTGTTGTTTACAGCCGTCATTCCGCTGTCAAGGTCCCTTTGTAATCAGCCTTCCCAAGTCAACCTTCCCTATTAGACAGCAGGCAAACGTTTCACCTTCCCAGCTATTCCCACGTCCGTCTGAATGTCAAACTTTTTTAGGCTCACACAGCATCCGCGGGCAAAGGATTGTAGCAGTTTGGCACTGTGTGGCTGCCGTACATACTAGTACACACCCACTAAAGAAAGCTTACGCGGCAGCTTTTAAGTCCAATGCAACGGAAGGACACAGGACGCTTATCATAACCTTACTTGATAGAAATTGTGCTGGGAATACTTGCAATGGCCTTCGTATGCTTTGTAGCGGCTTGACGGCTACCCGAAGGAGCAGTTTTGGTATTTGTGAGTGTGTGAAAAAAATGTATTTAATTTTAGTCGTGAGAGCTTTTTTGGCATAAATTAAGCACAGCTTTTGCTAGTGAGTGAAAAGAGTGAGCGAGCTTTTTTAGTTGCAACTTTATGACCGTAACGACTTCGTAAAGCTCCACTTTCGCTTTCAGTGTGCGAGTATTACTCTCTGAGCAAAAGACAGCGCTTATTTTGCTTGAGTGGAGCAAAGAAAGTGTCATGAAAGTGAGAGTGCTTAGAAAGTTGCTTTTATTTGCATGCGTACTGGTTGCTAGGGTTTCGGCTGAACTCAATTAGGTGCAAAATTCATTTTGGGGTTTGTGGTTAAAATTTAGTAGAATTTTTTAATCAAAATTTTTGAACTGATTTTCTGAGTTGTGACGGAAGATGCAAAAGGAAAAATACCTAGTAAGTCTAAACGGCATCTCAAAGTTCTTTGGAGTCTTCTCCCTGAAGTGCACGATATATACTTCCGAAGACGCGGGGATGGACATGGAGTCATCGAAACTTTACTCACCCAAGATGTTAATCCATCACTCTTAATGATGTTATCATCGAGGAAGTAAAGGAAACAGTGTTGGAAAATCTTGGTGTTGGTATCAGAGAGATAGGAGCGGATCTTCTCGAAGACGTGGTGATGGACGTGAAGTCATTTAAAACTTGCCTCTTGCGAGTTGTCCATTCATCAGTCTTAATGGCGAAATCATCGGGAAAATTTAAGAAATAATGTTGGACACGTTTTTTCGTTGATACCAGAGAGATAGCAGCGTATCTCAAAACATCTTATGCGTCGACTCAATACATTTTGGTTTAAGTTTTTTTGTATTAGCGATATCATTGCTAGACTCGTACCAAAATACCTAAATCTTTTGCAAACACAATATCGAATAAAGGTCACAAAAGATATGATTGATAATTGACAATGTGGTTGAAGACATTCATCACACGTAGCATTACTAGTGATAGACGTAGGTTTATTAATATGACGTCGAAACTTACTAACAATCTTGCTAATCCATCCTGCTTCTTTAGCGAACGCGACCTGAGTCCAATGAAGTTATTTGGTTTCCTGTGACCACTTCATGCCTCTTTAGGGAACGCGATATGTGTCCATTGAAGCTATTTGGTTTCCTGTAACTACTTCCTGCCCATTTGGTGTCCTGTGACTATTTTCTGTCACTTTAAGGATCGCGACCTGAGCCCATTGAATCCATAAGTTCATAAGTTTAAAATATCCATGAAAATGCAACTCTGCGTAACCCAACGTGACTTCCGTTGTCACCCGAAATTATTACCGGCTTTTTTCGCACTCACTAAACAAAGGGATACAACAAAAATTGAGTCTAAAAAAATACAAGCTTCCGCCCTAAGAAAAACAACAACGTTGACCGTACACAATTACAAAGACTGACTAGGGACACCCCCGACAGCAAGCAATTGAATTTGGGGTTGACATTTGTCAAATTCAGTGAGACTTTTTTTGGAATGTATATGGAAGAGCGGCAGAGAGAGTGCGTGAGAGCGCGAGAGGAACCACTCAAAGCTTTCCTGAGCGCATATTTTTAGAATTTTTCGCAAATTGACCATTCAAACGGAAGCATCGATTGAGGCAACAATTCAAGCCGAATGTCTCAACGACACTAGCACCATTAAAGCCGAACTTGTTTGCGCTTTTCACGCAGTGCGTGTATACTTGTGTGTGTCACCACGCTATAGACATGCCGACGCCGTGTTACAAAAAAAAAACTGCAAATACGAAGTCATGTGTGCAAGTTCGTGAGTGTGTATGTATGTGAGCCCACACACACATAAGCGCAGCGGGCACATCTGGGCCTCAAATGCAGCACCACAGCGCGATGCTTTCTTGCTTTCTCGCTTTGCATATGTGTGCGTGCCTTCGGCTCGTTGAGCTCACATGCGCTCACATGTAATATTCAATGGCCAGCGCTGGCGGAAGCTCAGTTGGGCGCTAAACGCGAAGCTGCACGTTACGTTTGATTGAAAGTAATTTCCTCGTCGCTGCTTAAAAATCACACATTTTTTCCCATTCATCCTCTATTGTACCTCAAATAGTAGAACAAACCACTTTTGTGTGTGTGTGTGTGTACTTGAAAGAAAAGGATCAAGACCAAAGGCAACGAAAGTTGAAAGTAGAAAAACGGGGCAACTTAGTAGGCGACACTTGAAATTGTTCACTTTGTTCCGTTGGGCTGCTGCAAGCGTGTTGGCGCGCGTGTGTGTGTGCGAGTGTAGATGCGGTGCAGTGCGAGTTGGTGAAGGGAGTGTGCGGCGCACTAAACCAGGCAGGCAAGGCGGTGGAAAGGCGAGTATAAAGTATTAGCGGAAATAAGAAGCCCGAGCAGCAGCAGCAGCACTAAACAGGTCCATAAAGCGTGCTATCAATCCAATGCCATAAACGAAAAGTCGCAAAAAAATAAAAACAACAATAAAGTCTAAATAAAATATTAGATTTTTGCACGATACAAATACAGGAGGCTAACTGTGTCTGTGCTGGCTAAAAGTTAGTACGTGTTTAATAGCGAAGTGAAGCCAATCGTAAAACGAAATTTCGTTATACTAAACGTGTGGTCGCAGCGCATAAAAATACGTTAGCTGCGTTGACGTGCGTAAAACGTGTGCACTCATTCATATATTACATATATACTTGCATGGCGGCAGTGAAAGGATGCTAAAACACATTAACAGCGCTTTAAGTGAAAGTTAGTGGTTTTGTGGCGGATTTTAAGCAAGTGTGGGTCAGTCTAATTGCCGTGTCAAACCAAAAAATATTGGCTTTGCAACTATCACAGCTCCGGCTAGGCGAAATATTTGTGTGAATGTGCTCGCTAGCTCGACATTTGCTAGCGGCAAGCAAGTGCAGGCCCAGTGCCAAGCTGCAGAAATATCAGAAATTCAAATTTAAAATCGTCCCAAAGTCAAGTGCGAATATGTAGAAGAAAGAATTATAACAATAGAAGAAAAAAACAAAGAAACTAAAGATTAGGTAAAAGATTGAGTAAATTTGGTTAAAAAATAATTTAATAAAAGTTAGAACACACAAAAAATTATGACAAATTAAAAAACTAAAAAATTATTTAATATAAATGAAAACACTTAAAAGCAGATAAACTGAAAGAAACATATGAAAAAGCTTAAACGAGGATGAACTAAAAACAAAAAATATATGAGAAAATTAGTAAGCAAGCAAACCAAATAAAATTATATGAAAGAAAACTAAAAATTATATGAAAAAAGTCTAAAAAAAAAAGAAAAAATAATTTTATTCGTCGCATGTGCAAATGTATTGTGAAAGGTTATAAAATAAAAAAAATAAAATGAAATAAAAAATAAAAACAAATAAACAGTGTTGTGCGAAATATTTATTAAAAATAAAAAGTGCAAAAAGTGTTTTATGAGATTTTAAATAAAAGCTCCGCAAACTTCCAGCAAAAATTGAAAAAAGAAATAAATAAATAGATTTAAATCATACCGAAGAAGTTGTAAACTAACGTCGAAACACGAAACAGGTGAGCCCAAAATTTTAAACCTTTAACGGAAAAATACCTTTTTTGACTCAAACAATGTTTTGGATTTAAAAGTCAACAAAATTTAAAAAAATAAAAATAGCAAAATTAAAATTTAAAAATCCCAGTTATATAAAATTAGAAAAAAATCATTAGAAATAATTTTGAAATAAAAAAATTAAAT